>NW_027590363.1:300000-406000 GCF_964213995.1 Mustelus asterias | reverse complement strand
GGGCAGACAGTCAGCACCTTGATGAGAGTGTGAGAGGGGGAGACTGGGACACCGGGACAGGCAGTCAGCACCTTGAGGAGAGTGTGAGAGGGGCACTGGGACACCGGGACAGACAGTCAGCACCTTGAGGAGAGTGTGGGAGGGACACTGGGTCACCGGGACAGACAGTCAGCACCTTGAGGAGAGTGTGAGAGGAACACTGGGACAGACAGTCAGCACCTTGAGGAGAGTGTGAGAGGGACACTGGGACGGACACTCAGCACCTTGAGGAGAGTGTGAGAGGGACACTGGGAGAGACAGTCAGCACCTTGAGGAGAGTGTGAGAGGGACACTGGGACACCCGGACAGACAGACAGCAACTTGAGGAGAGTGTGAGAGGGACACTGGGACAACGGGACAGACAGTCAGCACCTTGATGAGAGTGTGAGAGGGGGAGACTGGGACACCGGGACAGGCAGTCAGCACCTTGAGGAGAGTGTGAGAGGGACAGTGGGACACCGGGACAGACAGTCAGCACCTTGAGGAGAGTGTGAGAGGGGCACTGGGACACCGGGACAGACAGTCAGCACCTTGAGGAGAGTGTGGGAGGGACACTGGGACCCCGGGGCAGACAGTCAGCACCTTGAGGACCGTGTGAGAGGAACACTGGGACAGACAGTCAGCACCTTGAGGAGAGTGTGAGAGGGACACTGGGACGGACACTCAGCACCTTGAGGAGAGTGTGAGAGGGACACTGGGACACCGGGACAGACAGTCAGCAACATGAGGAGAGTGTGAGAGGGACACTGGGACAGACAGTCAGCAGCGTGAGGAGAGTGTGAGAGGGACACTGGGACACTGGAACAGACAGCCAGCACCTTGAGGAGAGTGTGAGGGGGACACTGGGACAGACAGTCAGCACCTTGAGGAGAGTGTGAGAGGGAAACTGGGACACCGGGACAGACAGTCAGCACCTTGAGGAGAGTGTGTTAGGGACACTGGGACAGACAGTCAGCACCTTGAGGAGAGTGTGAGAGGGACACTGGGACACTGGGACAGACAGTCAGCACCTTGAGGAGAGTTTGAGAGAGACACTGGGACAGACAGTCAGCACCTTGAGGAGAGCGTGAGAGGGACACTGGGACACGGGGACAGGCAGTCAGCACCTTGAGGAGACTGTGAGAGGGACACTGGGACAGACAGTTAGCACCTTGAGGAGAGTGTGAGAGGGGGACACTGGGTCACCGGGACAGACAGTCAGCACCTTGATGAGAGTGTGAGAGGGAAACTGGGACAGACAGTCAGCACCTTGATGAGAGTGTGAGAGGGACACTGGGACAGACAGTCAGCACCTTGATGAGAGTGTGAGAGGGACACTGGGACACCGGGACAGACAGTCAGCACCTTGAGGAGAGTGTGAGTGGGACACTGGGACAGACAGTCAGCACCTTGGGGAGAGAGTGAGAGGGACACTGGGTCAGACAGTCAGCACCTTGATGAGAGTGTGAGAGGGACACTGGGACACCGGGACAGACATTCAGCACCTTGAGGAGAGTGTGAGAGGGACACTGGGACACTGGGGCAGACAGTCAGCACCTTGATGAGAAGTGTGAGAGGGACGCTGGGACACTGGGACAGACAGCCAGCACCTTGATGAGAGTGTGAGAGGGACACAGGGATACCGGGACAGACAGTCAGCACATTGAGGAGAGTGTGAGAGGGACACTGGGACACTGGGACAGACAGTCAGCACCTTGATGAGAGTGTGAGAGGGACAGTGGGACACTGGGACAGACAGTCAGCACCTTGAGGAGAGTGTGAGAGGGATACTGGGACACCGGGACAGACAGTCAGCACCTTGAGGAGAGTGTGAGAGGGACACTGGGACACTGGGGCAGATAGTCAGCACCTTGATGAGAGTGTGAGAGGGACACTGGGACAGACAGTCAGTACCTTGTGGAGAGTGTGAGAGGGACACTGGGACAGACAGTCAGCACCTTAAGGAAAGTGTGAGAGGGACACTGGGACAGACAGTCAGCACCTTGAGGAGAGTGTGAGAGGGACACTGGGACACTGGGGCAGACAGTCATCACCTTGATGAGAGTGTGAGAGGGACACTGGGACAGACAGTCAGCACCTTGTGGAGTGTGTGAGAGGGACACTGGGACAGACAATCAGCACCTTAAGGAGAGTGTGAGAGGGACACTGGGACAGACAGTCAGCACCTTGGGGAGAGTGTGAGAGGGACACTGGGACACCGGGGCAGACAGTCAGCACCTTGATGAGAGTGTGAGAGGGGGAGACTGGGACACCGGGACAGGCAGTCAGCACCTTGAGGAGAGTGTGAGAGGGGCACTGGGACACCGGGAGAGACAGTCAGCACCTTGAGGAGAGTGTGGGAGGGACACTGGGTCACCGGGACAGACAGTCAGCACCTTGAGGAGAGTGTGAGAGGAACACTGGGACAGACAGTCAGCACCTTGAGGAGAGTGTGAGAGGGACACTGGGACGGACACTCAGCACCTTGAGGAGAGTGTGAGAGGGACACTGGGACAGACAGTCAGCACCTTGAGGAGAGTGTGAGAGGGACACTGGGACACCCGGACAGACAGTCAGCAACTTGAGGAGAGTGTGAGAGGGACACTGGGACAACGGGACAGACAGTCAGCACCTTGATGAGAGTGTGAGAGGGGGAGACTGGGACACCGGGACAGGCAGTCAGCACCTTGAGGAGAGTGTGAGAGGGGCACTGGGACACCGGGACAGACAGTCAGCACCTTGAGGAGAGTGTGAGAGGGGCACTGGGACACCGGGACAGACAGTCAGCACCTTGAGGAGAGTGTGGGAGGGACACTGGGACACCGGGACAGACAGTCAGCACCTTGAGGACCGTGTGAGAGGAACACTGGGACAGACAGTCAGCACCTTGAGGAGAGTGTGAGAGGGACACTGGGACGGACACTCAGCACCTTCAGGAGAGTGTGAGAGGGACACTGGGACACCGGGACAGACAGTCAGCAACATGAGGAGAGTGTGAGAGGGACACTGGGACAGACAGTCAGCACCTTGAGGAGAGTGTGAGAGGGACACTGGGACACTGGAACAGACAGTCAGCACCTTGAGGAGAGTGTCAGGGGGACACTGGGACAGACAGTCAGCACCTTGAGGAGAGTGTGAGAGGGAAACTGGGACACCGGGACAGACAGTCAGCACCTTGAGGAGAGTGTGTTAGGGACACTGGGACAGACAGTCAGCACCTTGAGGAGAGTGTGAGAGGGACACCGGGACACTGGGACAGAAAGAACCTTGAGGAGAGTGTGAGAGAGTGACACTGCGACAGACAGTCAGCACCTTGAGGAGAGTGTGAGAGGGACACTGGGACACCGGGACAGGCAAGCAGCACCTTGAGGCGAGTGTGAAAGGGGCACTGGGACAGACAGTCAGCACTTTGAGGAGAGTGTGAGAGGGGGACACTGGGACACTGGGACAGACGGCACCTTGAGGAGAGTGTGAGAGAGACACTGGGACAGACAGTCAGCACCTTCAGGAGAGCGTGAGAGGGACACTGGGACACGGGGACAGGCAGTCAGCACCTTGAGGAGAGTGTGAGAGGGACACCGGGACAGACAGTCAGCACCTTGAGGAGAGTGTGAGAGGGACACTGGCACAGACAGTCAACACCTTGAGGAGAGCGTGAGAGGGACACTGGGACACGGGGACAGGCAGTCAGCACCTTGAGGAGAGTGTGAGAGGGGGGACACTGGGACAGACAGTCAGCCCCTTGAGTAGAGTGCGAGAGGGACACTGGGACACCGGGACAGACAGTCAGCACGTTGAGGAGAGTGTGAGAAGGACACTGGGACAGACAGTCAGCACCTTGAGGAGAGTGTGAGAGGGACACTGGGACACCGGGACAGGCAGTCAGCACCTTGAGGAGAGTGTGAGAGGGACACTGGGACACGGGGACAGACAGTAAGCACGTTGAGGAGAGTGTGAGAGGGACACTGGGACACCGGGACAGACAGTCAGCACCTTGAGGACCGTGTGAGAGGGACACTGGGACACCGGGACAGACAGTCAGCACCTTGAGGAGTGTGAGAGGGACACTGGGACACCGGGACAGACAGTCAGCACCTTGAGGAGAGAGTGAGAGGGGGGACTCTGGGACAGACAGTCAGCACCTTGAGGAGAGTGTGAGAGGGACATTGGGACACGGGGACAGGCAGTCAGCACCTTGAGGAGATTGTGAGAGGGACACTGGGAAACCGGGACAGACAGTCAGCACCTTGAGGAGAGAGTGAGAGAGGGGACACTGGGACACCGGGACAGACAGTCAGCACCTTGAGGAGAGTGTGAGAAGGACACTGGGACAGACAGTAAGCACGTTGAGGAGAGTGTGAGAGGGACACTCGGACACCGGGACAGACAGTCAGCACCTTGAGGAGAGTGTGAGAGGGACACTGGGACACTGGGACAGAAAGAACCTTGAGGAGTGTGTGAGAGAGTGACACTGCGACAGACACTCAGCACCTTGAGGAGAGTGTGAGAGGGACACTGGGACACCGGGACAGGCAAGCAGCACCTTGAGGCGAGTGTGAAAGGGGCACTGGGACAGACAGTCAGCACTTTGAGGAGAGTGTGAGAGGGGGACACTAGGACACTGGGACAGACGGCACCTTGAGGAGAGTTTGAGAGAGACACTGGGACAGACAGTCAGCACCTTGAGGAGAGCGTGAGAGGGACACTGGGACACGGGGACAGGCAGTCAGCACCTTGAGGAGACTGTGAGAGGGACACTGGGACAGACAGTTAGCACCTTGAGGAGAGTGTGAGAGGGGGACACTGGGTCACCGGGACAGACAGTCAGCACCTTGATGAGAGTGTGAGAGGGAAACTGGGACAGACAGTCAGCACCTTGATGAGAGTGTGAGAGGGACACTGGGACAGACAGTCAGCACCTTGATGAGAGTGTGAGAGGGACACTGGGACACCGGGACAGACAGTCAGCACCTTGAGGAGAGTGTGAGAGGGACACTGGGACACTGGGGCAGACAGTCAGCACCTTGATGAGAAGTGTGAGAGGGACGCTGGGACACTGGGACAGACAGTCAGCACCTTGATGAGAGTGTGAGAGGGACACAGGGACACCGGGACAGACAGTCAGCACATTGAGGAGAGTGTGAGAGGGACACTGGGACACTGGGACAGACAGTCAGCACCTTGATGAGAGTGTGAGAGGGACAGTGGGACACTGGGACAGACAGTCAGCACCTTGAGGAGAGTGTGAGAGGGATACTGGGACACCGGGACAGACAGTCAGCACCTTGAGGAGAGTGTGAGAGGGACACTGGGACACTGGGGCAGATAGTCAGCACCTTGATGAGAGTGTGAGAGGGACATTGGGACAGACAGTCAGTACCTTGTGGAGAGCGTGAGAGGGACACTGGGACAGACAGTCAGCACCTTAAGGAAAGTGTGAGAGGGACACTGGGACAGACAGTCAGCACCTTGAGGAGAGTGTGAGAGGCACACTGGGACACTGGGGCAGACAGTCATCACCTTGATGAGAGTGTGAGAGGGACACTGGGACAGACAGTCAGCACCTTGTGGAGAGTGTGAGAGGGACACTGGGACAGACAATCAGCACCTTAAGGAGAGTGTGAGAGGGACACTGGGACAGACAGTCAGCACCTTGGGGAGAGTGTGAGAGGGACACTGGGACACCGGGGCAGACAGTCAGCACCTTGATGAGAGTGTGAGAGGGGGAGACTGGGACACCGGGACAGGCAGTCAGCACCTTGAGGAGAGTGTGAGAGGGGCACTGGGACACCGGGACAGACAGTCAGCACCTTGAGGAGAGTGTGGGAGGGACACTGGGTCACCGGGACAGACAGTCAGCACCTTGAGGAGAGTGTGAGAGGAACACTGGGACAGACAGTCAGCACCTTGAGGAGAGTGTGAGAGGGACACTGGGACGGACACTCAGCACCTTGAGGAGAGTGTGAGAGGGACACTGGGACAGACAGTCAGCACCTTGAGGAGAGTGTGAGAGGGACACTGGGACACCCGGACAGACAGTCAGCAACTTGAGGAGAGTGTGAGAGGGACACTGGGACAACGGGACAGACAGTCAGCACCTTGATGAGAGTGTGAGAGGGGGAGACTGGGACACCGGGACAGGCAGTCAGCACCTTGAGGAGAGTGTGAGAGGGACAGTGGGACACCGGGACAGACAGTCAGCACCTTGAGGAGAGTGTGAGAGGGGCACTGGGACACCGGGACAGACAGTCAGCACCTTGAGGAGAGTGTGGGAGGGACACTGGGACACCGGGACAGACAGTCAGCACCTTGAGGACCGTGTGAGAGGAACACTGGGACAGACAGTCAGCACCTTGAGGAGAGTGTGAGAGGGACACTGGGACGGACACTCAGCACCTTCAGGAGAGTGTGAGAGGGACACTGGGACACCGGGACAGACAGTCAGCAACATGAGGAGAGTGTGAGAGGGACACTGGGACAGACAGTCAGCACCTTGAGGAGAGTGTGAGAGGGACACTGGGACACTGGAACAGACAGCCAGCACCTTGAGGAGAGTGTGAGGGGGACACTGGGACAGACAGTCAGCACCTTGAGGAGAGTGTGAGAGGGAAACTGGGACACCGGGACAGACAGTCAGCACCTTGAGGAGAGTGTGTTAGGGACACTGGGACAGACAGTCAGCACCTTGAGGAGAGTGTGAGAGGGACACTGGGACACTGGGACAGAAAGAACCTTGAGGAGAGTGTGAGAGAGTGACACTGCGACAGACAGTCAGCACCTTGAGGAGAGTGTGAGAGGGACACTGGGACACCGGGACAGGCAAGCAGCACCTTGAGGCGAGTGTGAAAGGGGCACTGGGACAGACAGTCAGCACTTTGAGGAGAGTGTGAGAGGGGGACACTGGGACACTGGGACAGACGGCACCTTGAGGAGAGTGTGAGAGAGACACTGGGACAGACAGTCAGCACCTTCAGGAGAGCGTGAGAGGGACACTGGGACACGGGGACAGGCAGTCAGCACCTTGAGGAGAGTGTGAGAGGGACACCGGGACAGACAGTCAGCACCTTGAGGAGAGTGTGAGAGGGACACTGGCACAGACAGTCAACACCTTGAGGAGAGCGTGAGAGGGACACTGGGACACGGGGACAGGCAGTCAGCACCGTGAGGAGAGTGTGAGAGGGGGGACACTGGGACAGACAGTCAGCCCCTTGAGTAGAGTGCGAGAGGGACACTGGGACACCGGGACAGACAGTCAGCACCTTGAGGAGAGTGTGAGAAGGACACTGGGACAGACAGTCAGCACCTTGAGGAGAGTGTGAGAGGGACACTGGGACACCGGGACAGGCAGTCAGCACCTTGAGGAGAGTGTGAGAGGGACACTGGGACACGGGGACAGACAGTAAGCACGTTGAGGAGAGTGTGAGAGGGACACTGGGACACCGGGACAGACGGTCAGCACCTTGAGGAGAGTGTGAGAGGGACACTGGGACACCGGGACAGACAGTCAGCACCTTGAGGAGTGTGAGAGGGACACTGGGACACCGGGACAGACAGTCAGCACCTTGAGGAGAGAGTGAGAGGGGGGACACTGGGACAGACAGTCAGCACCTTGAGGAGAGTGTGAGAGGGACATTGGGACACGGGGACAGGCAGTCAGCACCTTGAGGAGATTGTGAGAGGGACACTGGGACACCGGGACAGACAGTCAGCACCTTGAGGAGAGAGTGAGAGAGGGGACACTGGGACACCGGGACAGACAGTCAGCACCTTGAGGAGAGAGTGAGAGAGGGGACACTGTGACAGACAGTCAGCACCTTGAGGAGAGAGTGAGAGAGGGGACACTGGGACACCGGGACATACAGTCAGCACCTTGAGGAGAGAGTGAGAGGGACACTGGGACACTGGGACAGACAGTCAGCACCTTGAGGAGAGTGTGAGAGGGACACTGGGACACTGGGACAGACAGTCAGCACCTTGAGGAGAGAGTGAGAGAGGGGACACTGGGACACCGGGACAGACAGTCAGCACCTTGAGGAGAGAGTGAGAGAGGGGACACTGGGACAGACAGTCAGCACCTTGAGGAGAGAGTGAGAGGGACACTGGGACAGACAGTCAGCACCTTGAGGAGAGAGTGAGAGGGACACTGGGACACTGCGACAGACAGTCAGCACCTTGAGGAGAGAGTGAGAGGGACACTGGGACACCGGGACAGACAGTCGGCATCTTGAGGAGAGTGTGAGAGAGGGGACACTGGGACACCGGGACAGACAGTCAGCACCTTGAGGAGAGAGTGAGAGGGGGACATTGGGGCACTGGGACAGACAGTCAGCACCTTGAGGAGAGTGTGAGAGGGACACTGGGACAGACAGTCAGCACCTTGAGGAGAGTGTGTGAGAGGGGACACCGGGACAGACAGTCAGCACCTTGAGGAGAGAGTGAGAGAAGGGGACACTGGGACACCGGGACAGACAGTCCGCACCTTGAGGAGAGAGTGAGAGAGGGGACAATGGGACACCGAGACAGACAGTCAGCACCTTGAGGAGACAGTGAGAGAGGGACACTGGGACAGACAGTCAGCACCTTGAGGAGAGTGTGAGAGGGACACTGGGACGGACACTCAGCACCTTCAGGAGAGTGTGAGAGGGACACTGGGACAGACAGTCAGCACCTTGAGGAGAGTGTGAGAGGGACAGTGGGACAGACAGTCACCACGTTGAGGAGAGTGTGAGAGGGACACTGGGACACTGGAACAGACAGTCAGCACCTTGAGGAGAGTGTGAGGGGGACACTGGGACAGACAGTCAGCACCTTGAGGAGAGTGTGAGAGGGAAACTGGGACACCGGGACAGACAGTCAGCACCTTGAGGAGAGTGTGTTAGGGACACTGGGACAGACAGTCAGCACCTTGAGGAGAGTGTGAGAGGGACACTGGGACACTGGGACAGAAAGAACCTTGAGGAGAGTGTGAGAGAGCGACACTGCGACAGACAGTCAGCACCTTGAGGAGAGTGTTAGAGGGACACTGGGACACCGCGACAGGCAAGCAGCACCTTGAGGCGAGTGTGAAAGGGGCACTGGGACAGACAGTCAGCACTTTGAGGAGAGTGTGAGAGGCGGACACTAGGAAACTGGGACAGACGGCACCTTGAGGAGAGTGTGAGAGAGACACTGGGACAGACAGTCAGCACCTTCAGGAGAGCGTGAGAGGGACACTGGGACACGGGGACAGGCAGTCAGCACCTTGAGGAGAGTGTGAGAGGGGGGACACTGGGACAGACAGTCAGCCCCTTGAGTAGAGTCCGAGAGGGACACTGGGACACTGGGACAGACAGTCAGCACCTTGAGGAGAGTATGAGAGGGACACTGGGACACGGGGACAGACAGTAAGCACGTTGAGGAGAGTGTGAGAGGGACACTGGGGCACCGGGACAGACAGTCAGCACCTTGAGGAGAGTGTGAGAGGGACACTGGGACACCGGGACAGACAGTCAGCACCTTGAGGAGTGTGAGAGGGACACTGGGACACCGGGACAGACAGTCAGCACCTTGAGGAGAGAGTGAGAGGGGGGACACTGTGACAGACAGTCAGCACCTTGAGGAGAGTGTGAGAGGGACACTGGGACACGGGGACAGGCAGTCAGCACCTTGAGGAGATTGTGAGAGGGACACTGGGACACCGGGACAGACAGTCAGCACCTTGAGGAGAGAGTGAGAGAGGGGACACTGGGACACCGGGACAGAGAGTCAGCACCTTGAGGAGAGAGTGAGAGAGGGGACACTGTGACAGACAGTCAGCACCTTGAGGAGAGAGTGAGAGAGGGGACACTGGGACACCGGGACATACAGTCAGCACCTTGAGGAGAGAGTGAGAGGGACACTGGGACACTGGGACAGACAGTCAGCACCTTGAGGAGAGTGTGAGAGGGACACTGGGACACTGGGACAGACAGTCAGCACCTTGAGGAGAGTGTGAGAGGGACACTGGGACACTGGGACAGACAGTCAGCACCTTGAGGAGAGAGTGAGAGAGGGGAAACTGGGACACCGGGACAGACAGTCAGCACCTTGAGGAGAGTGTGAGAGGGGCACTGGGACACCGGGACAGACAGTCAGCACCTTGAGGAGAGTGTGGGAGGGACACTGGGACACCGGGACAGACAGTCAGCACCTTGAGGACCCTGTGAGAGGAACACTGGGACAGACAGTCAGCACCTTGAGGAGAGTGTGAGAGGGACACTGGGACGGACACTAAGCACCTTGAGGAGAGTGTGAGAGGGACACTGGGACACCGGGACAGACAGTCAGCAACATGAGGAGAGTGTGAGAGGGACACTGGGACAGACAGTCAGCACCTTGAGGAGAGTGTGAGAGGGACAGTGGGACAGACAGTCACCACGTTGAGGAGAGTGTGAGAGGGACACTGGGACACTGGAACAGACAGTCAGCACCTTGAGGAGAGTGTGAGGGGGACACTGGGACAGACAGTCATCACCTTGAGGAGAGTGTGAGAGGGAAACTGGGACACCGGGACAGACAGTCAGCACCTTGAGGAGAGTGTGTTAGGGACACTGGGACAGACAGTCAGCACCTTGAGGAGAGTGTGAGAGGGACACTGGGACACTGGGACAGAAAGAACCTTGAGGAGAGTGTGAGAGAGTGACACTGCGACAGACAGTCAGCACCTTGAGGAGAGTGTGAGAGGGACACTGGGACACCGGGACAGGCAAGCAGCACCTTGAGGCGAGTGTGAAAGGGGCACTGGGACAGACAGTCAGCACTTTGAGGAGAGTGTGAGAGGGGTACACTAGGACACTGGGACAGACGGCACCTTGAGGAGAGTGTGAGAGAGACACTGGGACAGACAGTCAGCACCTTGAGGAGAGCGTGAGAGGGACACTGGGACACGGGGACAGGCAGTCAGCACCTTGAGGAGACTGTGAGAGGGACACTGGGACAGACAGTTAGCACCTTGAGGAGAGTGTGAGAGGGGGACACTGGGTCACCGGGACAGACAGTCAGCACCTTGATGAGAGTGTGGGAGGGACACTGGGACAGACAGTCAGCACCTTGATGAGAGTGTGAGAGGGACACTGGGACAGACAGTCAGCACCTTGATGAGAGTGTGAGAGGGACACTGGGACACCGGGACAGACAGTCAGCACCTTGAGGAGAGTGTGAGTGGGACACTGGGACAGACAGTCAGCACCTTGAGGAGTGAGTGAGAGGGACACTGGGTCAGACAGTCAGCACCTTGAGGAGAGTGTGAGAGGGACGCTGGGACACCGGGACAGACATTCAGCACCTTGATGAGAGTGTGAGAGGGACACTGGGACACCGGGACAGACAGTCAGCACATTGAGGAGAGTGTGAGAGGGACACTGGGACACTGGGACAGACAGTCAGCACCTTGATGAGAGTGTGAGAGGGACAGTGGGACACTGGGACAGACAGTCAGCACCTTGAGGAGAGTGTGAGAGGGATACTGGGGCACCGGGACAGACAGTCAGCACCTTGAGGAGAGTGTGAGAGGGACACTGGGACACTGGGGCAGACAGTCAGCACCTTAAGGAAAGTGTGAGAGGGACACTGGGACAGACAGTCAGCACCTTGAGGAGAGTGTGAGAGGGACACTGGGACACTGGGGCAGACAGTCATCACCTTGATGAGAGTGTGAGAGGGACACTGGGACAGACAGTCAGCACCTTGTGGAGAGTGTGAGAGGGACACTGGGACAGACAATCAGCACCTTAAGGAGAGTGTGAGAGGGACACTGGGACAGACAGTCAGCACCTTGGGGAGAGTGTGAGAGGGACACTGGGACACCGGGGCAGAAAGTCAGCACCTTGATGAGAGTGTGAGAGGGGGAGACTGGGACACCGGGACAGGCAGCCAGCACCTTGAGGAGAGTGTGAGAGGGGCACTGGGACACCGGGACAGACATTCAGCACCTTGAGGAGAGTGTGAGACGGACACTGGGACACCGGGACAGACAGTCAGCACCTTGAGGAGAGTGTGAGAGGAACACTGGGACAGACAGTCAGCACCTTGAGGAGAGTGTGAGAGGGACACTGGGACGGACACTCAGCACCTTGAGGAGAGTGTGAGAGGGACACTGGGACAGACAGTCAGCACCTTGAGGAGAGTGTGAGAGGGACACTGGGACACCCGGACAGACAGTCAGCAACTTGAGGAGAGTGTGAGAGGGACACTGGGACACCGGGACAGACAGTCAGCACCTTGATGAGAGTGTGAGAGGGGGAGACTGGGACACCGGGACAGGCAGTCAGCACCTTGAGGAGAGTGTGAGAGGGACACTGGGACACCGGGACAGACAGTCAGCACCTTGAGGAGAGTGTGAGAGGGGCACTGGGACACCGGGACAGACAGTCAGCACCTTGAGGAGAGTGTGGGAGGGACACTGGGACACCGGGACAGACAGTCAGCACCTTGAGGACCGTGTGAGAGGAACACTGGGACAGACAGTCAGCACCTTGAGGAGAGTGTGAGAGGGACACTGGGACGGACACTCAGCACCTTGAGGAGAGTGTGAGAGGGACACTGGGACACCGGGACAGACAGTCAGCAACATGAGGAGAGTGTGAGAGGGACACTGGTACAGACAGTCAGCACCTTGAGGAGAGTGTGAGAGGGACAGTGGGACAGACAGTCACCACGTTGAGGAGAGTGTGAGAGGGACACTGGGACACCGGGACAGACAGTCAGCAACATGAGGAGAGTGTGTTAGGGACACTGGGACAGACAGTCAGCACCTTGAGGAGAGTGTGAGAGGGACACTGGGACACTGGGACAGAAAGAACCTTGAGGAGAGTGTGAGAGAGTGACACTGCGACAGACAGTCAGCACCTTGAGGAGAGTGTGAGAGGGACACTGGGACACCGGGACAGGCAAGCAGCACCTTGAGGCGAGTGTGAAAGGGGCACTGGGACAGACAGTCAGCACTTTGAGGAGAGTGTGAGAGGGGGACACTAGGACACTGGGACAGACGGCACCTTGAGGAGAGTGTGAGAGAGACACTGGGACAGACAGTCAGCACCTTCAGGAGAGCGTGAGAGGGACACTGGGACACGGGGACAGGCAGTCAGCACCTTGAGGAGAGTGTGAGAGGGACATCGGGACAGACAGTCAGCACCTTGAGGAGAGTGTGAGAGGGACACTGGCACAGACAGTCAGCACCTTGAGGAGAGCGTGAGAGGGACACTGGGACACGGGGACAGGCAGTCAGCACCTTGAGGAGAGTGTGAGAGGGGGGACACTGGGACAGACAGTCAGCCCCTTGAGTAGAGTGCGAGAGGGACACTGGGACACCGGGACAGACAGTCAGCACCTTCAGGAGAGTGTGAGAAGGACACTGGGACAGACAGTCAGCACCTTGAGGAGAGTGTGAGAGGGACACTGGGACACCGGGACAGGCAGTCAGCACCTTGAGGAGAGTGTGAGAGGGACACTGGGACACGGGGACAGGCAGTCAGCACCTTGAGGAGAGTGTGAGAGGGACACTGGGACACGGGGACAGGCAGTCAGCACCGTGAGGAGGGTGTGAGAGGGACACTGGGACACGGGGACAGACAGTAAGCACGTTGAGGAGAGTGTGAGAGGGACACTGGGACACCGGGACAGACAGTCAGCACCTTGAGGAGTGTGAGAGGGACACTGGGACACCGGGACAGACAGTCAGCACCTTGAGGAGAGAGTGAGAGGGGGGACACTGGGACAGACAGTCAGCACCTTGAGGAGAGTGTGAGAGGGACACTGGGACACGGGGACAGGCAGTCAGCACCTTGAGGAGATTGTGAGAGGGACACTGGGACACCGGGACAGACAGTCAGCACCTTGAGGAGAGAGTGAGAGAGGGGACACTGGGACACCGGGACAGACAGTCAGCACCTTGAGGAGAGAGTGAGAGAGGGGACACTGTGACAGACAGTCAGCACCTTGAGGAGAGAGTGAGAGAGGGGACACTGGGACACCGGGACTTACAGCCAGCACCTTGAGGAGAGAGTGAGAGGGACACTGGGACACTGGGACAGACAGTCAGCACCTTGAGGAGAGTGTGAGAGGGACACTGGGACACTGGGACAGACAGTCAGCAACTTGAGGAGAGAGTGAGAGAGGGGACACTGGGACACCGGGACAGACAGTCAGCACCTTGAGGAGAGAGTGAGAGAGGGGACACTGGGACAGACAGTCAGCACCTTGAGGAGAGATTGAGAGGGACACTGGGACAGACAGTCAGCACCTTGAGGAGAGAGTGAGAGGGACACTGGGACACTGCGACAGACAGTCAGCACCTTGAGGAGAGAGTGAGAGAGGGGACACTGGGACAGGCAGTCAGCACCTTGAGGAGAGAGTGAGAGGGACACTGGGACACCGGGACAGACAGTCAGCACCTTGAGGAGAGTGTGAGAGAGGGGACACTGGGACACCGGGACAGACAGTCAGCACCTTGAGGAGAGAGTGAGAGGGGGACATTGGGGCACTGGGACAGACAGTCAGCACCTTGAGGAGAGTGTGAGAGGGACACTGGGACAGACAGTCAGCACCTTGAGGAGAGTGTGTGAGAGGGGACACCGGGACAGACAGTCAGCACCTTGAGGAGAGAGTGAGAGAAGGGGACACTGGGACACCGGGACAGACAGTCCGCACCTTGAGGAGAGAGTGAGAGAGGGGACACTGGGACACTGAGACAGACAGTCAGCACCTTGAGGTGAGAGTGAGAGAGGGACACTGGGACAGACAGTCAGCTTGTTGCGCACATTGAAATTGGCCGGTACGATGTTGTGGGCATCACAGAGACGTGGCTGCAAGGGGATCAGGGCTGGGATCGAAATATCCAAGAATAGGTGTCTTATTGGAAGGACAGGCAGATGGGGAAAGGGGGCGGGGTTGCATTGTTCGTAAGGAATGGCGTTAAATCAATAGCAAGAAGCGATACAGGATCAGAAGGCAGAGAAACTCTGTGGGTAGAGTTGAGGAGAAACAATGGTAAAAAGACCCTGATGGGAGGTATGTACAGGCCTCCAAGCAGTAGTCAGGATGAGGGGCAGAAAATAAATCGGGAGATAGAAAAGGCACATAAAAAGGCAATATTACATTAATTATGGGGGACTTCAATATGCAGGTGGCCTGGGAAAATCCGGTAGGTAGTGTGTCCCAAGAAAAGGAATTTGTGGAACGTCTAAGAGATGCTTTTTTGGAGCAGCTTGTGACAGAGCCTCCTGGGGAAACGGGAATTCTGGAGTTGGTGATGTGTAATGAGGCAGATTTGATTCGGGAACTTAAGGTGAAGTGACCCTGAGAGAGCAGTGACCACAATATGATAGAATTTACCCTGCAGTTTGAGAGGGATAAACTGGAATCAGATGGAAGAATATGACAAATAAAGGTAACTGCAAAGACATGAGGGAGGAGCTGGCCAGAGTTGATTGGAAAGGGAGCCGAGCAGGGGAGACAGTGGAACGGCAATTACAGGAGGTTTTTTTTTTGGTGGGGGGGGTTATTCGGGAGGCACAACAGAAATTCATCCCAAGGAGGAGGAAACCTGCTAAAGAGAGGACGAAGCTTCCATGGCTGACGAGGAAAGCAAAGGATAGCATAAAAGCAAAAGAATCACTGGAGGCAGGGAGGGTGCCAGAGGACTGGAAAGTAGCTGATGTAACACCGCTGTTTAAGAAGGGAGGGAGGCAGCAGATGGGAAATTATAGGCCGGTTCGACTGACTTCGTTCATTGGCAAGATTTTAGAGTCCATTATTAAAGATGAGATCACAGAGTACTTGGAAGTGCATGATAAAGTAGGACTGAGTCAGCACGGCTTTATCAAGGGGAGCTCATGTCTGACAAATCTGTTAGAGTTCTTTGAGGAGGTAACAAGGAAGTTAGATAAAGGAGAACCAGTGGACCTGATTTATTTGGATTTCCAAAAGGCCTTTGACAAGGTGCCGCATCGGAGACTTTTAAATAAGTTAAGTGCCCGTGGTGTTAAGTGTAAGAACCTGACATGGATAGAGAATTGGTTGACTGGCAGAAGGCAGAGAGTGGGGATAAACGGGTCTTTTTCAGGATGGCAGCCGGTGACTAGTGGTGTGCCTCAGGGGTCGGTGCTGGGAACACAACTTTTCACAATATACATTAACGATTTGGAAGAACGAAATGAAGCCACTGTTGCCAAGTTTGCAGATGATGGAAAGATATGCAGAGGGACAGAGGGTATTGAGGAAGCAGGGGGACTGCACAAGGACTTGGATCGGTTAGGAAAGTGGGCAAAGAAGTGGCAGATGGAATATAACGTGGAAAAGTTATAAACATTGGAAGGAGAAATGGAGGCATAGACTATTTTCTAATTGGGGAAATGCTGAGGCAATCAGAAGCACAAAGGGACGAGGGAGTCCTTGTTCAAGATTCTCTTAAGGTTAACGTGTAGGTTCAAAGAACCATAGAAAATTACAGCTCAGAAACAGGCCTTTTGGCCCTTCTTGTCTGTGCCAAACCATTTTATGCCTAGTCCCACTGACCTGGACTTGGACCATATCCCTCCACACCCTCTCATCCATCAACCCGTCCAAGTTTTTCTTAAATGTTCAGTTAGCAGTCAGGAAGACAAATGCAATGTTAGCATTCATGTCGAGAGGGCTGTAATACAAGAGCAGGGATGGACTTCTGAGGCTGTATAAGGCTCTATTTGGAGTATTGTGAGTGGTTTTGGGCCCAGTATCTGTGGAAGGATGTGCTGGCCTAGAAAAGGATCCAGACGAAGTTCACACGAATGATCCCTGGAATGAAGAGCTTGTCGTATGAGGAACGGTTGAAGACTCTGGGTCTGTACTCATTGGAGTTTAGAAGGATGAGCGGGATCTTACTGAAACTTACAGGATACACCGAGCCCTGGATAGAGTGGACGTGGAGAGGAAGTTTCCACTCGTCGGAAAAACTAGAACCAGAGGGCATAACCTCAGGCTAAAGGGACGATCCTTTAAAACGGAGATAAGGAGGAATTTCTTCAGCCAGAGAGTGGTGAATCTGTGGAATTCGTTGCCACAAAGGGCTGTGGAGGCCAGGTCATTGAGTGTCTTTAAGACAGAGATAGATAGGTTTTTGATCAATAAAGGAATCAAGGATTATGGGGAGAAGGCAGGAGAATGGGGATGAGAATCATATCAGCCATGATTGAATGGCGGAGCAGACTCGATGGGCCGAATGGCCAAAGCCTGTTCCTCTCTCTCAAGGTTTTATGAAGAGAGGTTGGATAGGCTTGAGCAGTTTTCGTTGGAGCAGAGAAGACTGAGGGGCAACCTGATCGAGGTGTTCAAGATTATGAGGAACATGGACAGAGTGGATAAGGAGCAGGGATAAACTGGGGTAGTTCTCACCAGAAAGACGGAGGATGAGGGGTGACCTAATAGAGGTGTATACAATTATGAAAGGCATAGATAGGGTGAACAGTGGGAAGCTTTTCCCCAGGTCGGTGGTGACGTTCACGAGGGGTCATAGGTTCAAGGTGAGGGGGGGGGGGGGGCGGGGAGGTATAACACGGATATCAGAAGGACGTATTTTACACAGAGGGTGCTGGGGCCTGGAATGCGCTGCCGGGCAAGGTGGTGGAGGCGGACACACTGGGAATGTTTAAGACTTATCGAGATAGCCACATGAACGGAGTGGGAATGGAGGGATACAAAATAATGGTGTAGTTTGGACCAGGGAGCGGCAAGGGCTTGGAGGGCCGAAGGGCCTGTTCCTGTGCTGTATTGTTCTTTGTTCTTTCAGCAGCTGTTTCCCTTAGTTGAGGGGTCAGTTACGAGGGATATAGGTTCAAGGTGAGCGGCAGGAGGTTTAGGGGGGAATGTGAGGAAAAACCCTTTTACCCAGAGGGTGGTGACGGTCTGGAATGTGCTGCCTGGGAGGGTGGTGGAGGTGGGTTGCCTCACATCCTCTAAAAAGTGCCTGGATGAGCACTTGGCACAGCCATAACATTCAGGGCTATGGACCAGGTGCTGGCAAGCGGGATTAGGTGGGCAGGTCAAGGCATTTCATGCATCGGTGCAGACTCGATGGGCCGAAGGGCCTCTTCTGCGCCGTGTGATTCTATGATTCTCTGAGTGTTGCTGAGGTCATGGAGTGGCCGGGAAGTGATGGGTTCAGGCTGGTTGGGTTGGTGGGGATCAGGTGGTGGGAGAGGCGGGTGTGAGCGGAATGTTAGAATGGAACCACTGTAACAACCAATAGAACCACATTGGATCTGTTGTAGTGACCAATGGGAACAAGCTGTAAGGGTCAGCTGAACCAGTAAACTATGTAACCAATGAGAAAATGATGTGGTGGTCAGCTGACCAGCTGACTCAGTATCAGTCAGAAGCTGCTGGGGTTTGTGGGAATGGCCCAGGGTGAGGCCTCGAGTGTTGGAGTAATGAAGTTTCATTATTGAAACGTTTTGTCTGATTTACAAGTTGGAGTAAGTTTTGTTTCATTTTATTGCCCAGAACTGAAGAGTCCCTTCTGCTGGATGAACATGGAATACCGAGCGGGGGTGGGGTGTTTATTTGGGGTGGGAGTGAGGGTAGGGCGTGTGGGGCTGTCCCATACGGGGCACCGTCTGCGCCTTTAAAATAAAATCCAAAGTTACAAGTGTTTTTTCCCCCTCCTAATGTTTTCATTGTAACTATGATCTGATGTCAGGGATTGAAATCAGTTTGTCAGATGGTAGCAGGCAGAGCACAATTCTCCAGTAGAATAGGCCTTCTGGACAATCGCCGGGTAAACCCTTAACTATCAGGGGCGCAACAAGTACGATAATACCCAGCCCCCCACCCTTCCCATTACCAGACAGCGCCCCCCCCCCTACACCGCCCTCCAGCCCATGCTCCAATCCATTACTAATTAAAACGCTGTCTGTCTCCTCAAATTTACCATGTCCCAGCATCCACCGCACTCCAAGTTAATGAATTCCACAGATTCACCACCCATTGAGAGAAGGAATTTCTCCCCATGTCTGTTTTAAATCTGCTGCCCCTTTCCCGTAAGATGCCCTACATTGTTCTACACTGTGATTCCTGATAGGCTGCTTTATACCACTCCCACTGCAGTGGCACAGTGGTTAGCACTGCTGCCTCACAGCGACAGGGACCTGGGTTCGATTCCCGGCATGCCTCACGGCCTGTGTGGAGTCTACACGTTCTCCCCGTGTCTGCATGAGTTTTCTCCGGGTGCTCCGGTTTCCTTCCAAAGTCCCATAGAAGTGCTGGTTAGATACATTGGCCATGCTAAATACTCCCTCAGTGTTAACCCAACAGGCGCCTGAGTGTAGCAACTGGGGGATTTTCACAGTAACTTCATTGCAGTGTTGATATAAGCCGACTTGTGACACGAATAAATAACCTTTATACTGATTGACTGATGCTTGAGTGTTAAACCTCCCGATACAATCAACACTTGTTTACACAGCAAAAACAATCCCATTCCAAGAGATACATGGGAGAGTGAACATCGAAGGGCCTGTTCCTCTGCAGCACTTTTCTTTGTTCTTAAGGCATAAATATCTTTAAGATGAGAGGGATAGGTGGATTAACCATGCTAACTTGCCCCTTTGTGTCCAAAGATATGGAGGATCGGTTGATTGGCCATGTTAAATTGCCTTAACGGGCGTGAAAACTTGGTAAAGTCAGGTGTGAGGCGATTAGTACAATCTGTGCAGATGTCCACTTTACCAAGGCCCGAAAATGGCCGCGATCCGAACCGCGCCCGAAATGGGTGATGCATTTAAATTGACTTAATGAGCTGGATGCCCAATCTTACCTGCATTTTCCCCCTCACCATCGCGTTCGCCCGTCCAGATTCGGCGCGGAACAGATGTGCTCGGCAAAGGTCTGTTTCGGGCAGTCCAGCTCTGAGGAGGTAAGATCAGAGCTTCTGGCGGCTCTCTGACTCAGACCAGTGGTGGGGGGAGAGCGGGGTGGGGGTGCGGGAGGCCGGAGGTGGATCAGATCATTCTCTGGTCATGGGGGGAGGGGAGGGAGGTGGATCAGATCATTCTCTGGTCATGGGGGGAGGGGAGGGAGGTGGATCAGATCATTCTCTGGTGAAGGGGGCAGGGGTGGGAGGGTTGCCGTTGCCATTCTGCGTGTGATCGGTGGGGTGGGGGGGGGGGGGGGTCGCGATCGGTCTGGGTAGTGGGGAGGTGGGTGTAAAGGGGGATAGTTATGTTGTGGGGTGGGGCGATGTCTGTGGGGGCCATCACTCCCACTTTTCGCTCCCAGGTCACTTTATCCGCTTGTTGCTGCCCGGGAGCGATGTGACAGGGGCGCCCATTTCAGAAGGATTTCTCACTGCGCACGTTCAGTTCAGAGCTCCGATCTGAGTTGCAGCGTTTCGAGAGCGAGAAGCCCCGCCCACAGAGCGATTCAGACTCACAATGTTTTTTCCAGGGTAAGTGCGTATGGGGCTCCCGGAGAACAGATTTCCAAGTCAGATCTGAACTGCGTCCAGATTCAGCGCTTGGAATCAAAATGGCAAAATCGGGCCCTTAGTGTGCAGAGGTGTACAGGTTAGGGGGATTGGCCATGCTAAATTGCCCCTTAGTGTCCAAAGACATGCTGGTCAGGTGCATTGGCCATGCTAAATTGCCCCTTAGTGTCCAAAGACATGCTGGTCAGGTGCATTGGCCATGCTAAATTCTCCCTAAGTACATGCGAACAGGTGCCGGAGTGTGGCGACTTGGGGATTTTCACAGGCGATTCATAGAGATTTACAGCATGGAAACAGGCCCTTTGGCCCAACTTGTCCACACATCCCAGTTTTCACCAATAAGCGAGTCCCAATTGCCCGCATTTGGCCCATATCCCTTTATACCCATAGAAATCATAGAATCCCTAATGTGCAGAAGGAGGCCATTTGGCCCATCGTGTCTGCACCAATCACAATCCCACCCAGACCCTATCCCTGTAACTCCACCCATTTATCATGCTCGTCCACCTGACACTAAGGGGCAATTTGCTATGGCCAATCAACCTAACCTGCTCACCTTTGGACTGTGGAAGGGAACTGGAGCACCCGGGGGAAACCCACGCAGACACGGGGAGAATGTGCAGACTCCACACAGACAGAGACCTGAGGCTGGAATTGAACCCGGATCCCTGCCGCTGTGAGGCAGCAATGCTAACCACTGTGCCACTGTGCAGCCCATCTTACCCATGTAACTGTCTAAATGCTTTTTGAAAGGTAAAATTGTACCCGCCTCCACTACTGCCTCTGGCAGCTCGTTTGCAACAAGTGACTTTTCAACAAAATTAACTTAATTGCAGAGTTAATTTAAGCCTACTTGTGACCAATAAATAAACTTTAATCTGTAAACGATGCCATCTTTGATGAACAGTAAGATAAAAGCAAAATACCGCGGATGCTGGAATCTGAAATAAAAACAGGAAATGCTGGAAAAACTCAGCAGGTCCGACAGCATCTGTGGGGAGAGAATAGAGCAAATGTTTCAACTTTGGATGACCCTTCGTCAGACTCAAAGCGTTGTCTCTATTCTCTCTTCTGTCTGTGTGGAGTTTGCGCATTCCCTCCGTGTCTGTGTGGGTTTCCTCCGGTTGCTCCGGATTCCTCCCGCAGTCCAAAGATCTGCAGGTTAGGTGGATCGACCATGATAAATCGCCACTTAGTGTCAGGGGGACTAGCAGGGTAAATATGTGGGGTTACGGGGATAGGGCCTGGGTGGGATTGTTGTCGGTGTAGGCTCGATGGGCCAAATGGCCTCCTTCTGCACTGTAGGGATTCTATGATTCACAGATGCTGTCAGACCTGCTGAGATTTTCCGGTATTTTCTGTTTTTGATAAAGTTATACCTCCCAAAGTAAACAGACAGTGGAAACAGAAGATCCCTTATTTCATACCAAAATGGTGATTCTCGAACCACTGCCCAGAATCGACAGTCAGAAAAGGAACTTTGCTGTTAAATTAAAGCACTGTGTTCAGTGACGCACGTTAAAATAATCTGGGTCAAATACCTTCAATTCACAATATTGATTCCACAATAATGATTACACAATACTGATTACACAAGACTGATTACACAATTTTGATTACACAACATTGATTACACAGTAATGATTACACAACATTGATTACACAATATTACAAAGAACAAAACAGCACAGGAACAGGCCCTTCGGCCCTCCAAGTCCGCGCCACTCCCTGGTCCAAACGAGACCATTCTTTTGTATCCCTCCATTCCCACTCTGTTCATGTGGCTAACCAGATAAGTCTTAATCGTTCCCAGTGTATCCGCCTCCACCACCTTACCCGGCAGCGCATTCCAGGCTCCCACCACCCTCTGTGTAAAATACGTCCTTCTGATATCCGTGTTAAACCTTCCCCCCCTTCACCTTGAACCTATGACCCCTCGTGAACGTCACCACCGGCCTGGGAAAAAGCTTCCCACCGTTCACCCTAACTATGCCTTTCATAACTTTATACACCTCGATTAGGTTACCTCTCATCCTCCGTCTTTCCAATGAGAACAACCCCTGTTTACCCAATTTCTCCTCATAACTAAGCCCTTCCATACCAGGCAACATCCTGGTCAACTTCCTCTGCACTATCTCTAAAGCCTCCACGTCATTCTGGTAGTGGCGACCAGAACTGGGTTCAGTATTCCAAATGCGGCCGAACCAACGTTCTATCCAACTGCAACATCAGACCCCAACTTTTATACTCTATGCCCCATCCTATGAAGCCAAGCAAGCCATATGCCTTCTTCACTACCTTCTCCACCTGTGACATCACCTTCAAGGATCTGTGGACTTGCACACCCAGGTCCCTCTGCGTATCTACACCCTTTATTGTTCTGCCATTTATCGTATAGCTCCTCCCTACGTTAGTTCTACCAAAATGCATCACTTCGCATTCATCTGGATTGAACTCTATCTGCCATTTCTTTGCCCAAATTTCCAGCCTATCTATATCCTTCTGTAGCCTCTGACAATGTTCCTCACTATCTGCAAGTCCAGCCATTTTCGTGTTGTCCGCAAAGTTACTGATCACCCCAGTTACACCTTCTTCCAGATCGTTTATGTATATATATCACAAATAGCAGAGGTCCCAAGACAGAGCCCTGCGGAACACCACTCGTCACAGGCCTCCAGTCGGAAAAAGACACTTCCACTAGCACCCTCTGTCTTCTGTGACCAAGCCAGTTCTCCACCCATCTAGCCACCTCCCCCTTTATCCCATGAGATCCAACCTTTTGCACCAACCTACTATGAGGGACTTTGTCAAACGCTTTACTAAGGTCCATATAGACGACATCCACGGCCGTTCCCTCGTCAACCATTCTAGTCACTTCTTCAAAAACCTCCACCAGCTTAGTGAGGCATGACCTCTCTCTCACAAAACCATGCTGACTATCGTTAAGGAGTTTATTCCTTTCTCAATGCGCATACATCCTATCTCTAAGAATCCTCTCCAACAACTTCCCTACCACAGACGTCAAGCTCACCGACATATAATTTCCCGGGTTATCCTTCCTACCCTTCTTAAATAACGGGACCACATCAGCTATGCTCCAATCCTCTGGGACCTCACCTGTGTCCACTGACGAGACAAAGATTTGCGTCAGAGGCCCAGCGATTTCATCTTTCGTCTCCATGAGCAGCCTTGGATAGATTCCATCAGGCCCTGGGGATTTGTCAGTCTTTATATTCCTCCCTTGTAATGGAGATTTTCTCTAATGGGTCAACACTCCCCTCCGAGACACTCCCAGTCAACACATCCCTCTCCTTTGTGAATACCGACGCAAAGTATTCATTTAGGATCTCCCCTACTTCTTTGTGCTCTGAAGCATAATTCCCCACTTTTGTCCCTGAGAGGTCCGATTTCTTCCCTGACAACCCTTTTGTTCCTAACGTATGAATAAAATGCCTTGGCATTCTCCTTAATCCTGTCTGCCATGACATTTCGTGACCCCTTTTTGCCCTTCTAATTCCTCGTTTGAGTTCTTTCCGACTTTGTATTCCTCCAGAGCTCCCTCCGTTTTTAGCTGCCTGGACCGAACGTACGCCTCTCTTTTCTTTTTCACCAATCCCTCAATTTCCCTGGTTATCCATGGTTCTCGATTCCTACCTTTCCTATCCTTTTATATAGGCACATGCCTATCCTGCAGCCCTATCAAATGTTCCTTAAAAGACTCCCACATGCCAGATGCGGATTTACCCTCAAACAGCCTCTCCCAATCAACAGCTGCCAATTTCTGCCTCATCCCACTAAAGGTAGCCTTCCCCCAATCCAACACCTTACCCTTGGGACACCACTCATCATTTTCCATCACTATCCTAAAGCTAACAGAATTGTGGTTATTTTTGCCACATGTTCCCCTACCGAAACTTTGAAGACCTGACCGGGCTCATTCCCCAGTACTAGGTCCAGTCTTGCCCCCTCTCTCATCGGGCTATTGGTGATTGATTGAGCGCTAAAATAATTCACTAAGTTTGTTTCAAGCTTGAGAGTACTTGAAACATAGAGTGCAAAATCATTGGAGACTTCATTGGGGCAGCACAGTGGTCAGCACTGCTACCTCACAGCGCCAGGGACCCAGGTTCGATTCCCGGCTTGGGTCACTGTGTGGAGTTTGCATGTTCTCCCCCATATCAGCGTGTGTTTTGTCCGGGTGCTCCGGTTTCCTCCCACAGTATGAAAGACGTGCCGATTGCAGTGCAGAAGGTGTCTATTCGGCCCTTCACGCCTGCACTGACCACAAACCCACCCAGCCCCCATGCCGGTAATCCCTATTTACCCTTGCTAGTGCCCCCTGGCACTGAGGGGGAATTTAGGCATGGCCAATCCACCTAACCCGCACATCTTTGGAGTGTGGGAGGAAGCTGGGGCACCCGGAGGAAACCCACGCAGACACGGGGAGAACGTGCAGACATCACACAGACAGTGACCCAAGTTGGGAATTGAACCCGGGTTCCTGCGCTGTGAGGCAGTAGTGCTAACCATTGTGTCACGGTATGGCCCAGTCATTCACTGGCGCTTGAGACCTTGCAATGTAATCAGAACCTGTCTGATACAGTAAACAATAAATCACATTCTAAAAGATTTATCACAAACGGTGCATCAAATGTTGCTATCCCAGAGTGGTTAGCACTGCTGCATCACAGCGCCAGGGACCTGGGTTTGATTCCTGGCTTGGGTCAATGTCTGTGCTGAATCTGCATGTTGATATAGAATAGTCATAGAATCCCTACACACAGAAGGAGGCCATGCAGCCCATCACATCTGCACCGACCACAGTCCCACACAGACCCTGTCCCCGCAACCCCACATATCTATTCTGCTCGTCCTCCTGACACTCAGGGGTAATTTAGCATGGCCAATCCACGGAACCCAGACATCTTTGGCGTGTGGGAGGAAAGCGGAACACCCGGAGGAAACCCATACAGACAGGGGGAGAACATGCAGACTCCGCACAGAGAGTGACCCAAGGCTGGAATTGAACACGGGTCCCTGGCGCTGTGAGACGGCACTGCTAACCACTGTGCCACCGTGCCGCGTTGTCCCCATGTCTGTGTTCTCCATGGGTTTCCTTCGGGTGCTCTGGTTTCCTCCCACAGTCCGGTCGACGTGCTGGTTAGATGCATTGGCCATGCAAAATTGTCCCTCAGTGGAAGAACAAATGTTGGGGGGACGTATACAATAAATGGCAGAGCCATCAAGAGTATAGAAACGTGGAGGGACCTCGGTGTGCAAGTCCATAAATCCTTGAAGGCGGCAGTAGAGGTGGAGAAGGTGGTGAAGAAGGAATATGGTATGCTTTCCTTGATAGGATGGGGTATAGAGTATAAAAGCTGGAGTCTGATGTTGCAGTTGTACAGAACGCTGGTTAGGCCACATTTGGAGTACTGCATCCAGTTCTGGTCGCCGCACTACCAGAAGGACGTGGAGGCTTTAGAGAGAGTGCAGAGAAGGTTTGCCAGGATGTTGCCTGGTATGGAGGGTCTTAGCTGTGAGGGGAGATTTGGTAAACCATAGAACCATAGAACCTTAGAGAATTACAGCTCAGAAACAGGCCTTTTGGCCCTTCTTGTCTGTGCCGAACCATTTTTTGCCTAGTCCCACTGACCTGCACTTGGACCATATCCCTCCAACCCCTCTCATCCATTAACCCGTCCAAGTTTTTCTTAAATGTTAAAAGTTTACCACTTTATCCGGCAGCTCATTCCACACTCCCACCACTCTCTGCGTGAAGAAGCTCCCCCTAATATTCCCTTTAAACTTTTCTCCTTTCACCCTTAACCCATGCCCTTTGGTTTTTTCTCCCCTCGCCTCAATAGAAAAAGCCTGCTTGCATTCACTCTATCTATACCCATCAAAATCTTATATACCTCTACCAAATCTCCCCCCAATCTACTACGCTCCAGGGAATAAAGTCCCAACCTATTTGATCTCTCGGGCTTGTTCTCCCTGGAAAGACGGAGAATGAGGGGAGACCTAATCGAGGTGTACAAAATTATGAAGGGTATAGATAGGGTGAACAGTGGGAAGCTTTTTCGCAGGTCGGAGGTGACGATCACGAGGGGTCACGGGCTCAAGGTGAGAGCGGCGAGTGTTTCATTGTCGAGAACACCAACAACCTGTCCTGATCCCCACGTGCTGACACTATAGTTCAGAAAGCCCACCAACGCCTCTTACTTTCTCAGAAGACTGAGGAAATTTGGCATGTCAGCTACGAATCTCAGTAACTTTTACAGATGCATTCTTTCTGGTTGGGTCACAGCTTGGTATGTCTCCTGCTCTGCCCAAGACTGTAAGGAACTACAAAAGGTTTTGAATGTAGCCCAATCCATCACGCAAACCAGCCTCGCATCCATTGACTCTGTCTGTCCTTCCCGCTGTCTCGGCAACGCATCCAGCATTATTAAGGACCCCACGTACCCCGGACATTCTCTCTTCTACCTTCTTTCTTCGGGAAAAAGATTCAAAAATCTGAGCTCACGTACCAATCGACTAAAGAACAGCTTCTTCTCTGCTGCCGTCAGACTTTTGAATTGACTTATCTCGCATTTAGTTGATCTTTCTCTGCACCCGAGCTATGACTGTGACACTTCATTCTGCACTCTCTCCTTTCCTTCTCTATGTTTTGTCTGTATAGCACGCAAGAAACAATATTTTTCGTTATATGTTAATAAATGTGACAATAATAAATCAAATCAAATCAAAATAAACTGAAAATTAAGCTCACATCAATTTTGTGAAGCCCCTTTCAGTCCCAGCAAGTCATTTGCAGTTGTCTTATTTACCAAACGGTTGCTACTTATCCCTTTGAGACATTAATATTCAAAAGAAATCAAGAATAAATGACCTTCTTGTTGCCAGGATCTGAGATTTAGTGTTGATCTAAAAGGTAACTAAGTAAAAAGAAAGGTAATTCGACAAGAAAACCAGATGAATGGGAAATCGAATAGCTTTTTCCATAATTCACACAGACCCGTAATTTGCAAAATCGTGGTTACATGATGCAGTCATATAACAAAGTGAATTTTAAATTGTATTTCTGCAAATCATCTTAATTTGGATTGCTCATCCACACAGACCACGATTCCAGCTATGGAAACTCTTTTCATTCATATCATTCATTCTCTCTCTATATATTTGTTTACCCAACAATAATAAGATCAGGTCGTCTGAGACTCGGTGACACAGTGGTTAGTGCTGCTCCCTCACAGCGCCAGAGACCAGGGTTCGCTTCCCGGCTTGGGTTACTGTCTGTGCGGAGTCTGACCGTTGTCCCCCATGTCATAGAGTCAGAGAGGTTTACAGCATGGAAACAGGCCCTTCAGCCCAACTGGTCCATGCCACCTTTTTTAACCACTTAGCTACTCCCAATTGCCTGCATTTAGCCCATATCCCTCTCTACCCATCTTACCCATGTAACTGTCTAAATGCTTCTTAAAAGACAAATTTGTATCCGCCTCTGCTCCTGCCTCTGGCAGCTTCTTCCAGACATTCACCGCCCTCTGTGTGAAAAAATTGTCCCTCTGGGCCTTTTTGCATCTCTCCCCTCTCACCTTAAAGCTATGTCCTCTACTTTTGGAGTCCCCTACCTTCGGGAAAAGATGTGGACTATCTGGGGCGGCACGGTGGCACAGTGGTTAGCACTGCTGCTTCACAGCACCAGGGACCCGGGTTCAATTCTGGTCTCGCGTCACTGACTGTGTGGAGTTGGCACATTCTCCCTGTGTCTGCGTGGGTTTCCTCCGGGTGCTCCGGTTTCCTTCCACAGTCCAAAGATGTGTGGGTTAGGTTGATTGGCCATGCTAAATTGACCCCAGTGTCAGGGGAATTAGCAGGGATATGTGGGGTTATGGGAATAGGGCCTGGGTGGGATTGTGGTCGGTGCAGACTTGATGGGCCGAATAGCCTCCTTCTGCACTCTAGGGATTCTGTGATTTGATGTTTAACACAGAAGTGAATTTGAAACATTATTTCTGTTTTCCTCCCCAGACAAACACGTTCTTTCCTGGCTGGTCTTTCGGGGCGTGGTTGTTGTTTGCGCTCAGAATCTGCTTCAGCACTTGATGTAACATCAATCCAGTCGTTGCATAAGCAGTAACACCGAAGATATCATTGTAGGGGACATCAACCCACTTCCTTCGAGCTTCATTGCAGCTGAATATCACATGAAGCAACTAGAGCAGCATCACCTTCTGAGAAATGAAGACCAGAGTGCGATTGTAAACTTTCAACATTTGTTGAAACTTCTTTTTGTAAAAGTCTTTGAAGAACAATTAGCCAAACTGTCGTGGAAACTTCATTTTATTTCAGGCTTTCAATATTTCAAGCAGCCTCATTGTAAGGTGTACTAGTTCCTCAACAGAAAACAGAAGATTCATTCCTGAAACATTACACTGTGCATCAGATCATTGAGCTGACAGCAAATTAGCATCATGACTTTGCTGTTTTAACGGGGGAATCTCGCCGAAAAATCTCTTATTTATAATATCGTGCGGAATAAAGAAAGACATTCCTTCTCATTTTAAACATCGCCATTCTGTGAAACATGGGAGCTAAAAGAAACATAGCACGGGAGTTATTCATGACGATGCTTTGTCCGTCACGCTCCCTTCTCATTTCTCATTCTGAAACCACCCAGTAAATCCCGGTGGCCACATGATGGTTTTGCCTTGTTAAATGTTGCATTATTTTCGGTTGAATCAAATCCAGTGGTTCAGTTCCGTTTTTGAATTGGCTTCAAGCGGGTCGAGTTTATACAGCTTTACATTCCATGGCATGACTTGAGGTGAGCTCAAAGCAGGTTGGACGGTTGAGTTCAGTTGAACGCTAAGATGTCACAGTAATTTCATTGCAATGTTAATGTAAATCTACTTGTGACACTAATAAATAAACTTTTAAACTAACGCTTTTATGAAAGACAACCTTTCTTGACTAGTGCCCTGCACCCTAACAGCCTCTCCACCTACAGGGAAACATCTACACTCGAGATACAGAGTTTCAGTGACTCCCTATTCACAGGATAATATATCGACATATCGATTGTAGTCCTTCAGTACTTTTCCATTCACAGAGATGTACATTCTAAATATGTCTCTTTGCGCAACTCTATCCACACCTCCCATCCATTGACTCTGTCTATACTTCCCGCTGCCTCGGAAAAGCAGCCGGCATAATCAAGGACCCCACACACGCCGGGCATTCTCCCTCCCACCTTCTTCCATCAGGTGACCTCCGTCTGAGGTCACGTACCAACCAACTCAAGAACAGCCTCCTTGCTGCCATCAGACTTTTGAATGGACCTACCCCGCATTAAGTTGACCTTTCTCTACACCCTAGATATGACTGTAACATTCAGCACCCTCTCCTTTCCCTGGAATCATAGAAACCCGACAGTGAAGAAAGAGTCCATTCAGCCCATCGAGTCTGCATTGACAACAATCCCACCCGGGTCCTATCCCCATAGTCCCAAATATTTACCCTGCTAATCCCTCTAACCTCCATATCCCAGGACACTAAGGGGCAATTTATCATTGCCAATGCACCGAACCCGCACACCTTTGGATTTTGGGAGGAAACCAGACCCAGAGGAAACCCACGCAGACACAGGGAGAATGTGAAAACATCCACACAGACAGTGGCCCAAGCCAGGAATCAAACCCAGTTCTCTGGAGCTGTGATGCAGCAGTGCTAACCACCATGCCATTGTGCTGCTCACCACTGTGCAATATGCATTGTCTGTATAGCGTGCAAGAAACAATACCTTTCACTGTATACTAATACATGTGACAAGAATCAAATCAAAACAAATCATCACAAAATTAAATAATTTAATTTATTCCTCCATCTGCCAACTTGTTCCCCATTCTGTTATTTTGTCGATATCTCTGTGCAGCCCCTTTGAATCCTCCTCATAGCTTTAATTCACAATCAGTTTAGAATCATATTGGAAATCTGGTAGCTTACTCCCAGCATCTTCAGTTATTTTGTTGACATATATTGGCCCAGTGGTATTATCGCCAGACTATTAATCCAGAAACTCAGCTAATGTTCCAGGGACCCGGGTTCGAATCCCGCCACGACAGGCGATGGAATTGGAATGCAATAAAAAATATCTGGAATTAAGAATCTACTGATGACCATGAAACCATTGTCGACTGTCGGAAAAGCCCATCTGGTTCACGAATGTCCTTCAGGGAAGGAAGTCTGCCGTGCGGACCCGGTCTGGCTCACATGTGACTCCAGAGCCGCAGCAATGTGGTGGACTCTCAACTGCCCTCGAGCAAGTAGGGATGGGCAATAAACGTTGGCCCAGCCAGCGACGCCCATGTACCACGAAAAAATAATAAAAAAACATAAACAGCTACATCCCCAATACAAATCTTTGCAATATTTCATAAGTTACAGCCAACCAGCCTGAACGTGCTTTAGTATCCCGACTCACTGTTCCGTGCCTGCTGACGAATTATCTATCCAATCCAGGCAGACAACCTGAGCCACAATCGGACACCTCGACTCTTTGTGCTGCGCGCTATGGGATTGTTGTAATCCAAATCTATGACATCAACTGGCCCCATCGTGTAGGGCGGTTAACTCACTTGCCTACATGACAAGGGTGTGATTCAGTATACTACCAATGATGTGAGTTCAATCTCCCACAGGCTGCAATGATTTGTAAATATTGTCTCCACACCTTGTCCAAGAGTGGCATAGACAGAGTGGATAGTCAGAGGCTCTTTCCGAGGGTAGAAAAGTCAAGTACTCGGGGCCATAGGTTTAAGGTGCGTGGGGAAAAGATCAGAGGAGATCTGTGAGGCAAGTTTTTTACACAGAGGGTGGTGAATGGCTGGAACGCGCTGCCCGAGGAGGTGGTGGGAGCAGGTACGATAGCGGCATTTAAGGGGCATCTCGATGAATACATGAATAGAATGGGAATGGAAGGATACGGATTCTGTAAGTGCATACGGTTTTAGTTTAGGCAGGCATTATGATCGGCGCAGGCTTGGAGGGCCGAAGGGCCTGTTCCTGTGCTGTACTGTTCTTTGTTCTTTGAGAGGTGAACTGAAATGGGCAGCACGGTGGTACAGTGGTTAGCACTGCTGCCTCACAGTGCCAGGGACCCGGGTTCGATTCCTGGCTTGGATCACTGTCTGTGCGGAGTCTGCATGTTCTCTCCATGTCTGCATGGGTTTCCTCCGGGTGCCCCAGTTTTCTCCCACAGTCTGAAAGACGTGCTGGTTAGGTGCATTGGCCATGTTAAATTCTCCCTCTGTGTACCCAAACAGGTACTGGAGTGTGGGGACGAGGGGATTTTCAGCGCAACTACATTGCAGTGTTACTGTAAGCCTACTTGTGACACTAATAAAAACAGCACATTTACTCTATCAGCAGTTATCTATTTCAGAGCACGAAAGTCGGCTTTAAGTTTTGGCGATGTTATATGGTTTAAATCCCTCGACTTATACTGATACTTCCACTCCAGATATTGAGAGCTCCTTGCTCTTATGAGTAAGTCCATTGGTTATCCTCTATTCCTGCTATGGAAATGATGTGTTCCACTGTGAAAACAGATGCAGAATACAGAATCCTCAAAATAAAGATTCAGAAGGGTGCAGAGGGGGCATTCTTTCACATAGAGTGTGGTGAGTGTCTGGAACAAGCTGCCAGAGGCAGTCGGAGAGGGGGGTACAATTTTGTATTTTAAAAAGCGTTTAGTCAGTTACATGGGTGCGATGGGTATAGAGAGACATGGGCCAAATGCGGGCAATTGGGACGAGCTTAAAGGTAAAAACTGGGCGGCACGGACAGGTTGGGCCGAAGGGCCTGTTTCCATGCTGTAAACCTCAATGACTCGATAACATAGGAACAGGAATTAAGAGCAGAAGTCGGCAAATTCAGCCCTTCGAGCCTGATCCGTCATTCAATCAGATCATGGCTGATCTCTCCCTGGTCTCAAATCCACCTCCCCACCTGTTCCCCATATCCCCTTATCCCTTTTTTATTAGAAATATATCTATCTCCTTCTTTAAACCATTCAATGATTCAGACTCCACCGCGCTCTGGGGCAGCGAGTTCCACAAACTCACCACCCTCTGCGAGAAGTAGTTCCTCCTCATCTCAGTTTTAAATCTATCGCCTCTCAACCTGTACCCTGTGACCTCTTGTTCGAGATTGCCCCATAAGAGGAAACATTTGGTCTACATTGACTTTATCAATCCCTTTTAAAATTTTATATACCTCGATCAGATGCCCTCCCATCCCTCTGAACTTCAGTGAGTACAAGCCCAAAGTGATTAATCTCTTCTCAGACGTCAATCCTCTCATCCCCAGAATCAATCTGGTGAACCTCCTCTGAACTGCCTCCAATGCAGCAACATCCTTCCTCAAATAAAGAGACCAAAACTGGACACAATATTCCAGATACTCTGCGGGATTTTCATAGAATCATAGATTAAAAAGGTTCTTATCACTTGGAAAGGTTTCATCAGTAATGAGGGGACCTTAGTACATTTTGTTTTACCCCAAGTGGGAGGCAGCCATTCCTGATCGAAACTGGACGATCTTAATATCTTGGAACAGTGGAGTTCAAAGAGGTGCGAGAGACAATGAAATGGGAGATGGGAGGGAAGGAGAATATGTAAAGAAAGTCATTGAGCTGAGTTATATGATTATATATATAGGTGAGAGGGGAAAGATTTCAAACGGACCTGAGGGGCAACTTCTTCACGCAGAGGGTGGTGTGTGTATGGAATGAGCTGCCAGAGAAAGTGGTTGAGGCAAGTTCAATAGCAACATTTAAAAAGCATTTGGATAGAGGGAAAGGATTAGAGGGATATGGACCGAACGCGGGCAATTGGGACCGACTGGGAGGGCACCATGGTTAGCATGGACTGTTTGGGCCGAAGGGCCTGTTTCCATGCTGTGTTGCTCTGTGACTCGATATAGGCTGTGTGACGAGATATTCTGTGACTAGCACTCTGCTGAGTGAAGTTGTAAAACTTGAAGTGTCCTTCCAGAAACCAAGAAAGATTTATGTTTCAAAATACACACCTGTTTCTGAATATTTTGGATTTCCACAGTGTAGTGGAAGAGTCGGTTGGTACATGACGCCAGACTTTTGTATCTTTTTCCCGACGGAAGAAGGTGGAAGAGAGAATGTCCGGGATGTGTGGGGTCCATGATTATGCCGGCTGCTTTTCCCGAGGCAGTGGGAAGTGTAGACAGAGTCAATGGGTGGGAGGCTGGTTTGAGTGATGGACTAGGCTTCGTTCACAACACTTTATAGTTTCTTGCAGCCTTGGACAGAGCAGAAGCCAGACCAAGCTGTGATACAACCAGAAATAATGTTTTCTATGGTGCATCTGTAAAAGTTGGTGACAGTCGTAGCTCACATGCCAAATTTCTTTAGCCTCCTGAGAAAGTAGAGGTACCGGTGGGTTTTCTTAACTTTTGCATCGGTGTGGGGGGATCAGGGCAGGTTGTTGGTGATCTGGACACCTAGAAACCTGAAGCTCTCGAACATTTCCACTTCGTCCCCTAATTTTCAATGAAAATAGTGTTTCATTGTGATGAGAAATTCAGATCAGAAATAAGTTTCATGTTTTTCATTACGGTCTGTTACACTACATTAAAGATACAATATAATTGCAATTTATTCAGGCTGTCAGTGGGGTGAATTATAGGCTACATTTCCCCTTCGTGTCCCGGAATGTGTCGGTTCGAGGTGTTGGTGGGGTAATTGTGTGGGGTTATGAGGATAGGGCCTGGGTGGGATTGTTGTTGGTGCAGACTTGATGGGCCGAATGGCCTCTTTCGCACTGTTGGGTTTCTGTGATACAATTTATGATGAGTCTGTACTGACCACAATCCCACCCAGGCCCTATTTCCGTAACCCCACGCATCCACCCTGATAGTCTCCCTGACAATAACGGGCAATTTTTAGCACGGCCAATGCACCCAACCTGCACATCTTTGGACTGTGGGAGGAAAGTGAAGCACCTGGAGGAAACCCATGCAGACACGGGGAGAATGTGCGGACTCCACACAGAGGTCGGATTTGAACCAGGACCCCTGGCGCTGTGTGGCCCCTTTGAGAATGTTACTGATACAATGGTGTAAGACAGGCATTCTCTGCTTTTCACACAGCGCTGATCAAGTTTCTAAAGCTTATTTATTCAAGTAACAAGTAGGCTCACATTAACAGTGCAATGAAGTTACTGGGAAAATCCCCTAGTTGCCACACTCCGGCGCCTGTTCGGGTACACTGAGGGAGGATTTAGCATGATCAATGCAGCTAAACAGCACGTCTTCTGGTCTGTGGGAGGAAACCGGAGCACACGGAGGAAACCCGTGCAGACATGGGGAGAACATGCAGACTGCGCACAGGCAGTGACCCAAACCGGGGATCAAACCCGGGTCTCTGGCGCTGTGAGGCAGCAGTGCTAACCATTGTGCCACCATGCCACCCATACATACAAAGAACAAAGGAAAGTACAGCACCGGAACAGGCCCTTCGGCCCTCGAATTCCCTACTCCCCCATGACTGTATCCAGCAAGGGAAAGCCATGTTTGACTAATTCATTAGAATTTTGTGAGGATACGACGAGTGCAGTTGACAGAGGGGAACCGGTGGATGTTGTACAAATAGATTTCCAGAAGGCATTCGATAAGGTGCCTCACAAAAGGTTGCTGCATAAGATAAAGGTACACGGAGTTGGGGGTAAAGTGTTAGCGTGGATTGAGGATGGGCTATCAAACAGAAGGCAGAGAGTCGTAATAAATGGGTGCTTTTCCGGTTGGCAATCAGTGACTAGTGGCGTGCCGCAGGGATCGGTGCTGGGGCCTCAACTATTTAGCATATACAGTGACGATCTGGAGGAGGGGAGCGAGTGTAGGGTAACAAAGTTTGCGGATGACACAAAGATGAGTGGGAAAGCAAATTGCGGGAGGACACAGAGAGGCTGCAGAGAGATTTGGATCGGCTAAGTAAGTGGGCAAGGATCTGGCAGATGGAGTATAACGTTGGTAAGTGTGAGGCTATCCAGTTTGGAAGGAATAATAGTAAAATGGACTCTTATTTAAACGATGAAAAATTACAACATACTGCTGTGCAAAGGGACCTAAGTTTGCAGGTGCAGCAGGGTAATCAAGAAGGCAAATGGAATGTTGGCCTTTATCGCGAGAGGGATGGAGTATAAAAGCAGGGAGGTCATGCTGCAACTGTACAGGGTACTGGTGAGGCCGCACCGAGAGTACTGTGTACAGTTTTGGTCCCCATATTTAAGAAAGGATATATTAGCTTTGGAGGGGGTACAGAGAAGGTTCAACAGGTCGATTCCAGAGATGAGGGGGTCAGCTTATGAGGAGAGATTGAGGAGACTGGGCCTGTACTCATTAGAGTTTAGAAGGTTGAGGGGAGATCTTATAGATACATAAAAGTTAATGAAGGGGCTAGACAGGGTAGAAGAAGCGAGGTTATTTCCACTTACAATGTAAACAAGAACTCGGGGGCTTAGCCTCAAAATATGGGGAAATCAATTTAGAACAGAGTTGAGGAGGAACTTCTTCTCCCAGAGCGTAGTGAATCTTTGGAATTCTCTGCCCAATGAAGCAGTCGTGGCTACCTCGTTAAATGTGTTTAAGTCACAGATAGATAGATTCTTAACCATTAACGGAATTAAGGGTTAGTGGGAGCGGGCGGGTAAGTGGAACTGAACCCACTATCAGATCAGCCATGATCTTATTGAATGGCGGAGCAGGCCAGATGGCCTACTCCTGCTCCTATTTCTTATGTTCTTATGTTCTAACATTACAGTCTATTGTTGTCAGATTCTGATCCAGTATTGTAACATCCCGTTCTATTATTCCCCGATCCTGATCCAGTATTGGAACATTGCAGTCTATTGTTCTCAGATTCTGATCCTGCATTGGAACAGTACAGTGTATTGTTCTCAGATTCTGATACATTATGGGAACATCCCGGTCCATTGTTCCCTGACTCTGATCCATTATTGGAACATCCCGGTCTATTGTTCTCAGATTCTGATCCAGTATTGGAACATTACATTCTATTGTTCTCAGATTCTGATCCAAGTATTGTAACATCCCAGTCATTTGTTCCCAGATTCTAATCCGTATTGGAACATTACAGCTTATAGTTCTCAGATTCTGGTCAATTATTGGAACATTGCAGTCTATTGTTCTCAGGTTCTGAACCAGTATTGGAACATTGCAGTGTATGGATCTTAGAATCTTATCCATTATTCGAACATCCCGGTCCATTGTTTCCAACTTCTGATCCATTATTGGAACATTCCAGTCTATTTGTCTCAGATTCTGAACCAGTGTTGGAAAATTACAGTCTATTGTTCCCAGATTCTGATCCATAATGGAACATTACAGTGTATTGTTCTCAGATTCTGATCCATTAATGGAACATCCATTGATATTGTTCCCAGACTCTGATCCAGTATTGGAACTTTACAGTCTATTGTGCTCAGATTCTGATCCAGTATTGGAACATTGCAGTCTTTTGATCTCAAATTCTAATCCAGAATTAGAACATTACAGTCGATTGTTCTCAGATTCCGATCCATTATAGGAAAATTGCAGTCTATTGTTCCAAGATTCTGAACCAGGATTGGAACATTACAACCTATTGTTCTCAGATCCGATCCATTCTTCGAACATTGCAGTCTATTTTACTCAGATTCTGATCCTTTAGTGCAACTTTACAGTCTATTGTTCTCAGATTCTGATCCAGTATTTGTAAGAGGGAGGTCGTGCCTTACAAAATTGGTGGAGTTTATTGAGGAAGTGACAAAAACAATTGACGAAGGAAGGGCTGTGGATGTCGTCTCTATGGATTTCAGGAAGGCATTTGACAAAGTCCCTCATGGCAGGTTGGTTAAGAAGGTTAAGGCTCATGGGATACAAGGAGAGGTGGCTAGATGGGTAGATAACTGGCTTGGCCACAGGAAGAAGTTTAACAACACCTGGTTAAAGTCCAACAGTTTATTTGGTAGCAAAAGCCACACAAGCTTTCTGAGCTCCAAGCCCCTTCCTCAGGTGAGGGCTCCGAAAGCGTTTGTGGCTTTTGCTACCAAATAAACCTGTTGGACTTTGACCTGGTGTTCTTAAACGTCTTACTGTTTTTACCCCAGTCCAACGCCAGCATCTCCACATCTTGGCCACAGGAGACAGAGGGTAGCAGTCGAAGAGTCTTTTTCCGGCTGGAGGTCTGTGACTTGACAGTCTATTGCCCTCAGAATCTGATCCAGAATTGAAACATTGCAGTCGATTGTTCTCAGAATCTGATCCTTTATTAGAACATCCCGGTCCATTTTTCCGACATTGCCATCCATTATTGGAACATGATAGTCTATTGTTCTCGGATTCTGATCCATTATTGGAAAATTGCAGTCTATTTTTCTCAGATTCTGATCCAGTATTGGAACATTGCAATCTATTGTTCTCATAATCTGATCCATTATTAGAGCATCCCGGTCCATTGTTCCCACATTGTCATCCATTATTGGAACATTACAGTATATTGTTCTCAGTTTCTCATCCATTATTGGAAAATCCCTTTCCATTGTTCCCAGACACTGAACCAGTATTGGAAGATTACAGTCTAATATTCTCCGATTCTGGCCCAGTATTGGAACATTCCATCTAATATCCCGTTTCACAGTACTGGGGAATTTTGATTCAGTGTCCAGATATCATTAGAACGATTAATGTATTTCTGAAAATGCAAACTTCGCAAAGGTAAAATGACTCAGTTTAAAAGAGTAATCACATTGATTTAAAATTAGTATATTAAAACATAGAAAAATCTAACATGACATACAAAAAGACAGTGCAATAACTTCGGCCAAAGGGATACCTCAGATACATCGGGCAGCACAACAGTGCCACAGGGCATCTCAACATATCCCGCCTTTCGTGATAAAACACTTTTAAAATCTTTGGATCACGCCAGTCATCAGCCAAATTTATTATTGATATGGCAATCCAATCATGACAGTATAGTTCCAATCAATTACGATTTGCCACCTTAAATAATGGCTTTTCATTAATTCATAGAAATCATAGAAACCCTACAGTGCAGAAGGAGGCCATTCGGCCCATCGAGTCTGTACCGACCACAATCCCACCCAGGTCCCACCCCCACATATTTTACCTGCTAATCCCTCTAACCTACGCATCCCAGGACTCTAAGGGGCAATTTTTTTTAACCTGGCCTATCAACCTAATCCGCACATCTTTGGACTGTGGGAGGAAACTGCAGCACCCGGAGGAAACCCATGCAGACACGAGGAGAATGTGCAAACTCCACACAGACAGTGACCCGAGCCAGGAATCGAACCTGGGACCCTGGAGCTGTGAAGCAGCAGTGCTAACCACTGTGCTACCGTGCCGCCCCGTTAGTCATGTTTGACTAACAGAAGTCTACCTCTTAGCATATGTTACTTCCTGGTTGCTAAGGTACATACAAACTATATATTGCTTAACTCAGCGTTGACGATATGCCAGGACTTGGTATAATGCCCAATGTGGGCCCTGCATGACATCTTTCCCCAGCCCAAATCCAGGCGTGATTTGTGCACAATGTATCATGGAATGGTCTTTTTATCAAGATGTATTTTGCATGTATTTGCTTGCATCAATTGTTTCCACAATGCAAGTTACAAAGTTTTAAATCAAAATGTTGTGGAATGTTGTATCCTTTCACCGAAATTCCTGATATCGTTAACCACAGTGCAGACAAACTGCACGTCATAATTAATACAAATCAATTTAATTAATGAGGTTAAAATCATTCAGTTATATAAAGTGCATTGCTCATGATTCAATTTCAATTTAAATTATTACACATGTAATCGACTATTTCGAATCCTCTGGTTGGGTAAGATTGATTTTAAGTCTCTCTCTATCCTATCTGTTAGCTGCTACTGTCTGTAAATCCCTTCGACATGCAGCATTAGTGAGTCCGCACAGGATTTAAGTGAAGGGGAATACGCAGGATAATTATTGCTTGTTGGATTTATACAAAGCACGGCTGACATGTTTGGAAGCCATTCATAGTTCTTCCCGAACATCATTGTATACGTTATTCAGGAGCCTGTCCGAAAATCAACAATCTTCAACGTTCAAGCATTTCCTTTCATCTAATGTCAGAAACGAGGATGTTCACTGATGACTGCCCAACTTCAATCATATTCATGGAACATCATGTAATAAAGCATTCTATGTCAAAATGCAAGACAGTACAACTTAACCGCCTCTCCTGAAACTCAATGGTGTTGCTGTCACCACATCCCCACTACTTGCATCCTTGGGGTTACTATTGATCAGAACGTCAACTGGACGCGATGCACACTACCGACGCTCAGTAGCTTTCTACAAATGCTATGCATAAATTCACCAAAGTGCCTGAGACAACAGCCTGTGGTTTCCTCCCACAGTCTGAAAGATGTGCTGGTTCGGTGCATTAACCCGAACAGACGCCGGAATGTGGCGATTCGGGGATTTCACAATAACGTCATTGCACTGTTCGTGTAAGCCTTGCTTGTGACAAATAAGTATACTTAAACAACGCACGGCCACTTCGATCTAGATGGACAAAGGAAACAAATACATGGGAGCGCCACCACTTGCAAGTTCCCCTCCAAGCCGCTCACCGTCCTGACTTGGAAATATATCGCTGTTCCTTCACAGTCGCTGGGTTAAAATCTGGAATTCCCTCCCTAACGGCATTGTGGGTCAACCCACAGCCCGTGAACTGCAGCGTTCAGAGAAGACAGATCACCACTACTTTCTCGAGGGCAACTAGGAATGGACAATAAATGCTGGCCAGCCAGTGCTGCCCATGTTTCACAGGTGAATAACACAAACATAAACTCTTCGGATAACAGTGATCAAGTTCAAAACAAAATTACTCAGCTATCGAAGTCAGTAATGGAGTATAAGAAAACAATAGATGTGCCTGGAAATTTTGAACTTACGAATTGTTAACCAGAACGGCTGATGTCGCAAAGTGATCATACTGTGTCAGGGAAATTTTAAAATATATATTTGTCAGTGACTACAAACAAGATGTCACAGTTTGAAGATAGTCAAATGATCGTTTTCCCCTTTATTTTGACTAATTTTGATGCTCATAAGCTGCTTTGCTGAGATTTGAACCCGCATCCGCACATCAGTTCCCTGGGTCCCATGTTTACTCGTCCAGCCACCGACCCAATGGGTGGGGGCTGGGAGTTGGGATCGGTGGCTATCGGTTCAGACATTTCTGCTGATACTACAATTATCACAAAGGTGATTGAGTAACGAGTACATTCGCCATTGTCATGGGATGTTCCAAGAGTCTGGTGCACCCAAATGAAGAAGGGTATCTTGGTAAATTTCCAACATCTTATGTTCACTAGTCGGACGTTTCCCGGTGTCGCTGAGATTTATCATATTGCTAATTGGGAGGACAACTGTGCACGAGAAGATGCAGAAGGATTCGATATTTTCATGTTCACCAACACAAACTTCTCAAATTATAGGAAGTAAACGTAATCTCCTTCCTCTTGCCAATTAGAATATTGTTAAAGAAAAATATTGTTGATTTAAATTCCAAGCTCGTTGCCTAATGATATCAAAAGTGTTACTGATTGAGTGAGATGCCCCACTCCAGAACTGATTTTCTCTGGCGCATAGATTAGGGTTTGCAGAGAGATTTCCAATCAGTGCATCCTTGACCAGACGTGACCAACTGTTCATGTTACATAATTTCCATGATGCAGCTGTTATTGATAGGCCACAACTTATTGTCCATCACAAATTGTGTTCATGAAGGTCGTGCTGTGAAAAACTCTTTGGGGTGGAATTTCCAGATATTTACCCAGTGACAGAGAAGGAAACAGTAATATTTTTGCAAGTCAGAATAGTGAGTGTCTAAGTGGAGGGGAGCGCGGTAATTGTTGCTCCCAAAGCTCTGTTTCCCTTATCGATCTAGCTGAAGGTTGCTGTGTATTTTGAATCTGCGGTTTAATGAGCGAGTTCCTGGAGCACATTCTGTTCATGTTAGACACTGCTGGACTGACTCATGACTGATAGGGTGAATTATTTATTGCAGGGTTAGCATTCAAGCGGGCCATTTTGTCTTGATGGAACCGAGCATCCTGAGTGATCCTGGAGCTGCAATCGTCCACACAAATGGGGAATATTGTATCACGCCCGTGCTCTTTGCATGTAAGATGGTTGAGAGTGTTGGGGGCAAGGTGGGGGATTACAGGCAGATGTTATTTTGGAAGGTTAATAAACTGTGCCGTTCTCAGATAGCTCTGTTCGTTTGCAAATGAAGCTGGAATGTTCAGGACTGTTTAGTGTCATTTGATGGTGCAACAACAAGAATGAATGAGGGAGAAAATGTGTAGAATGACAATTGGTCAGATTTACAGCAACCCAGATTGATGTAGAATTGGAACTAATATTGCCGTATTCCAGAGCTGTTTGAACTAAAAGAAATGTATTTTATCCCTTGAAAACTTGAGTAGAGATCAGGACACTGGTGATACAAATGAATGACAGTGTCACTCCAATGCAGTTATGTTTTAATAAATATTTAGAATGTGGAGCAGTTAACATGTCTGTAACTTTACAGAATGGTTCTTTATTTAGCGTGTCATTTTCAAGCCGTTAAATATGCTTTCAAAAATGTTGCAGATGGCATATAAGTGCGATAAGCAAAGGAGATCGTAGAATCATAGACTCCTGCATACGTCGGCCATTCGGGACATCGAGTCAGCACTGACCACAATCCTTGCAAAACCAGAGCATCTGTTATAATCTTGAAAGGAATGAAATAGCTGTGTCATCAACTTGACATTCCATACCACTGTTCGTTCACCGTGATAACATGGTAACATTTCCTCGCATGAATCTGTTCCCAAGGCATAAATCCCAGCTTTGCTCTGCCACAGTGCCGACAGCCCTCGCAACTGGTCTTTACATAGTCACACATCCCAGCCTCCTTCCCATTAGTGAAACTCCTGCCCCACACCCCTGCTTGTCAGCATATAACTAGGCAGCCTCTGCGCTGTCAACAGTTCTGTGCCACACCATCATACAGATTGCACACGGAAATCTTCGAATCATTCTTTCTTTGTGTGTGTGTCGATGTGACCAGATGTGCAGGTGAGGGTAGCGTAGTTGAACGAGTCTATTTAGATTTTTCTAAAGATTTTGGCAAGTTTCCACATGGTAGACTTATGAACAAGACAAATGCGCAAGAGATACAAGATAATTGCGTAAGGTGGATACAAAACTGGCTTATTTGTCGGAGCGAGAGCATAAATAATGAATTGTGCTTTAGTGACTGAAGAACAGCGTCCAGTGTCGTACCACAGGAAGCTTTGCTTTGCCCCCGATTATTCATCATTTATATAAAGAGCAGATATGGCTAACTAGGGCTCGGATTCATAAGTTCGTGGATGATGGAAAGGGTGTTTAACAGTGAGATTGTATGTCCTTGGCTACAGACAGATATGGTTGGGACAATCAAATGTGCATATAAGTGGCAGATGGCTTATAACCCTGAAACGTGTGAGGTGATTAAATTTAGGAGGAGTTTCACAAGGACGCATTGAATGAACTGAGTGACATTATTAAGTTCTGAGGAAAAAATGGGAACTTGGTTCTTTTTGCCGATCGATCTCTGCAGGTGGAAAGGCATATTAGAGGAATGTCGAAAAAAAGCATAATGGACAATGGCATGCTCGAATCAAGGCATAGATTTCTAAAATATTAATGTTTTGTTGGAGTTTAAAAGAACTTCGGAAAGGCCGCAGCTGGTGTACCGTATTGAATTCAGCTCGACCCTTTATAGATATTATGTAATTGCACTGCTGCGGGTGCAGAGGAGATTCGCCATCTTGTTGCCTGGGATTCAAATTTTTAATTATGAAGAGAGGGTGGATAGACTTGGGTTGATTTCGTTATTGCAGTGAAAACTGAAGAACGACATTATAGACGTGTGCAACATTATCTGCGGCATGGAGAGGCTGGAGAGAGAATAGCTGTTCCCCTGAGTTGAATCGACAGTCACGTGGTTTCAACGTCAGAGGCACGATGTTAAGGGGCAACGTGAGGGGGAAAATAACCAGAGTGTGGTGAGAGCCTGGAATGCTTCGCATCATCGTGCGGCTGAGGCCGTTTGCTTCACATTCTTTCAAATGACTCTGAATGAACACTTTGTACACCTTACCATTCAGAATTATGACCCAAGTGCTGGTAACTGGGATTAGCAATTTTTCACGTGTCCCTGCAGTCTGAATGGGCAGAAGTGTCCCTTCCCCTCTGTGTCATTCTGATTCTGTGAACAGGGCACTTCTCTCCACCAGCTACACCACTCCCACCCTTTGCTGCCTTTCAGACAGGCTCCAATCAATGGTTGGTTCCAATGTGAATAGATTTTAGCACACACTTCACACAATTAAATTATTTAATGGATTTAGAAATTCGAGTTAGTGGATATGTGAACACATTTTTCAACTGATCACTGTACTTGGAGTGCATCAATGCAGAAATACAAGTGTGTGTGCAGCAATTTCAAAGTTGCAGCACGAATCCTAAGTCCAGCACATTTAATTTTCGATCAATTTGTTTAAATGTTCGAAAAATGGCATGTGGGTCTTTTTAGAATAAATCACAAACTCTGCCCATAACTGGATAACATTGGCAGAAATAGCAAAAAGTAAAATGATGGATTTTCTTTGATTCTACATCTCTGGGTCATTGGGACTCTCACCGCTGCTTTGAGCTCGATATTGCCTGCAGAATCTGCTCGCTCTTAACATGTGTCTGATTGTGCAAGCAATGAACACCAGAATCAGTGCGAAAGGGATACGAGGTGTTACGATGTAATAAACCCAAGATATTCAATTACTAGGCGGCAGAGGTTCAAGGTGTGAGGGGCAAGGTTTAAAGGAGATGTACGAGGCAGATTTTTTACACAGAGAGTAGGGGGTGCCTTGAACTTGTTGCCGGGAGTGGGAGTGGAAGCGAATACGGTAGTGACTTTTAAGGAGCATCGTGACAAGTACATGAATAGGATGGGATTAGAGGGATATGTTCCCCAGAAGGGTAGCGGGTTTTAGTTAAGTCGGGCAGCATGGTCGGTGCAGGCTTGGAGGGCCGAAGGGCCTGTTCCTATGCTGTAATTTTAGAAACATAGAAACATAGAAAAACGACAGCACAAACAGGCCCTTCGGCCCTACAAGTTATGCAGAACATATCCCTACCTTCTAGGCCTACCTATAACCCTCCATCCTATTAAGTCCCATGTACTCATCCAGTAGTATCTTAAAAGTCCCTATTGAGTTTGCCTCCACCACCACTGACGGCAGCCGATTCCACTCGCCCACCAACCTCTGTGTGAAAAGCATCCGCCTAAAATTTCCCCTGTACCTACCTCCCAGCACCTTAAACCTGTGTCCTCTCGTAGCAACCATTTCCACCATGGGAAAACGTCTCTGAGAGTCCACCCGATCTATGCCTCTCAACATCTTATATACCGCTATTAGGTCTCCTCTCATCCTACGTCTCTCCAAAGAGAAAAAAGCAAGCTCCCTCAGCCTATCCTCATAAGGCATGCCACTCAATCCAGGCAACATCCTTGTAAATCTCTTCTGCACCCTTTCAATCTTTTCCACATCCTTCCTGTAATGAGGCGAACAGAACTGAGCACAGTACTCCAAGTGGGGTCTGACGAGGGTCTTATATAGCTGCATCATTATCCCCGGACTCCTAAACTCAATCCCTCGATTGATAAAGGCCAGCGCACCATCCGCCTTCTTAACCACCTCCTCCATCTGCGGGGCCGATTTTAGAGTACTATGGACCCGGACCCCAAGGTCCTTCTGAACCTCTACAGAACTAAGAGTCTTTCCCTTTATATTGTACTCCTTCGTCCCATTTCACCTGCCAAAATCGACCACTACGCATTTATCTGGTTTGAAGTCCATCTGCCACTTCTCCGCCCAGTCTTGCATCCTATCTATGTCCCTCTGCAAATTCTGACATCCCTCCAGACTATCCACCACCCCACCAACCTTCGTGTTGTCGGCAAACTTATCAACCCATCCCTCCACTTCCTCATAGAATCATAGAATCATAGAAACCCTACAGTGCAGAAGGAGGCCATTCGGCCCATCGAGTCTGCACCGACCACAATCCCACCAAGCCCTACCCCCACATATTTTACCCGCTAATCCCTCTAACCTACGCATCCCAGGACTCTAAGGGGCAATTTTTTTTTAACCTGGCCAATCAACCTAACCCGCACATCTTTGGACTGTGGGAGGAAACCGGAGCACCCGGAGGAAACCCACGCAGACACGAGGAGAATGTGCAAACTCCACACAGACAGTGACCCGAGCCGGGAATCGAACCCGGGACCCTGGAGCTGTGAAGCAGCAGTGCTAACCACTGTGCTACCGTGCCACCCCAGGTGATTTATGAAAATGACAAACAGCAAGGGTCCCAGAACAGATCCCTTGGGCACACCACTGGTGACCGACCTCCATTTAGAAAAAGACCCATCTATACCCACTCTCTGCCTCCTTTCGGCAAGCCAGTTCTGGATCCACAGGGCAGCAGCACCATGGATCCCATGCCCTCTCACTTTTTCTCGAAGCCTTGCATGGGGGACCTTTTCGAACGCCTTGCTAAAATCCATATAAACCACATCTACCGCCTTCCCTTCGTCAATGTGTTTAGTCACATTTTCGAAGAACTCCACCAGGCTCGTCAGGCACGATCTGCCTTTGACAAAGCTTTGCTGAGTATTCTTGAGCATACTAAACCTCTGTAAATGTTCAGAAATCCTGTCCCTCAGGATCCTCTCCATCATCTTACCAACCACGGAGGTTAGACTCACCGGTCGGTACTTTCCTGGTCTATCCCTATTCCACTTCTTGAAAATAGGAAACACATCCGCAATCCTTTCGTAGTTATTTGTTCTTTGTTTTGATATGACTAGTAATAAGACTGTACTGAATGCCACAGAATCATATTGTTGATGCAAAAGAATAAAGACCTGTTGATGCAAGTCACTAGGGTATATTTCTTTTAACAATTCAATCAATTACTGTTCCGGACACACAGCTGACTATTCCTCGGTGCAGTATTTACTTTTCAGCTTCCTGCAATGAATGGCCACAACGTGACAGAAGGTGAATATTAGGGTGAACTACACAGAACAGACCGTGGCCGTTTTCATGAGGGCAGCAAGAATATTACACGCAGACATGGACCACAACACGTGAAAGACTGTGAAATATAAGCAAGCGGAATCTGCTTCAATATGACATTGAGGATAATGACAATTGTTTGCAATTTCAGAAAATCCCAAGAGGTGATTATTATAGCGGGAGCTGCCTTACATCAATTAACTCCATCTCCCATCCGAATTATTTGAACTTCTGCTTTCACAATTCGTACTTGCAAATCATCTTTTAAATTGTGTTATCCCTCCGCTGCTTCCAACAAGATTTCTCTTTCACGTTTTACACCTCTGCCTTCAAGTTTCCTTTCCCTGAACAAATTCCACATCCAACCACCGAATTCCACTCATGTTTGAAATAATATCACCAATTTTGTAGTAACTTCTCGCTACTTTAAGACTACTGCAGATGTCTTTCTGGTTTCTCGCGACCCGATATTGTACCAACACCTTGTGACTTTACTGAACATGTTTCTGTTCTGGTTGCTCATTTGCTCTGTTGTTTTAACTCAAGACTTCTCGGAGACTTGTCTTGAATTATTTCTTTTTTTTGACGACCTGAATTTTAGGTTTTCGACATGATTATTTTGAACCATTCTTCCATAGCATTCATTTTCGTTGAGCAAGGTTGAAATATACCACCTTTAGCGTTCTAACATCAACCCCTTTCAGTAGAACCGAGAGAGCTGCTATCTGTTCCATGTATGCAATCAAATTAGCTATACTAAAGCTTAAACGGTTCTCGACGTCACAAGTCCGTAGCTGCTAAGCAACCATTGCTGGGGTCTTTGCTTTTCAAGCCATACCTCTCTCGAAGTGCAATATAGACTCAGTTCGAATTGCAAAGAACCCTCATGCATACGAACATATTTTCGACCATGAACCAAACTACACATTTCAGGCACAGGGACATTGATTGAAAAATATTTAGAGCTATACCGAATTTCAAATGTTTTGCAATACTAACATAAATCTCTTAAAAATACATTTAGTTCCCTAACAATGGCAAATCCCTGTTACTCAGTTTTCTCGTATCATTTAATGAGCTCTGCAAGTCTGGAAAAGGGATATTTCAGTACATCTGTCAATTGTTGCCTGAACCTTGACTGGGTTATGGCATAAATGCCAGTATTGGTGCAGCAACTAAGAAGTTGCAGCATAGATCCCAATTTCACCAGAAAATATTGTGTATTATTAAAAATGATTCCAAGATATCTCATCCGAGTCTGTATGGAAACAAAAACCAACAACGCCCATAAAAGAACAAAATTGGCTGAGATAGCAAACAGTAAAATAATTGATTTCTTGCGATTCTGCATCTCGGGGTCTTTGTGAGTCTGCTCATTGCTGTGAGCCTGGAGTCTCCTGCGGGCTCGACTGCTGATTAAAATGTGCCTCACAGTGAAAACGTTGTGCAATACAATCAGAGCACATGGGGTGCAGGGTGTTAGAATGTAATGGGGGAACTCGATTGATCCCCAGAGCAGAGAAGTAATAAGACCAATCTGCAGGCCACAAAACCATAGTGTTCTCGTAAAAGAATAGGAACCTGTTAAAATAAAACACCAGAAAATGTTTTTTAAACAGCTCAACCCGGTCACAGTTCCCAGAGTCACGGTTGCCGTTTTCACAGTGCAATAATTAGTTTTCAGTTTTCCACAACATATAGCCACAAATCGATCAAATGTGAAGGTTACTGTGAACCAGACAGAACAGTCCGTGGTTATATGAATAAATGCGGTGTGGATATTACACACTGGGAGGGCTCGGAGCAAATCAAAGAACTGTAGCAGGTAAACAAGTGGTATCTGCTTCAATATCACATCGAAGATAATGCCAAGTGTATCCGCCGTTGCCATGGCCAACAGGTAGCAATTGACACATTTGCTGAGACCGGAATTTCCACGATTTAATATGAAGATCGTCAATAGGTTAGCTACAAGGGAGAGAAAGAAACGACTTAATATCAGGTGTATTGCAAATTAAGCACTTTGATCTAATAATGCAATTTCAACTAATGCTCTATTCAGTGACGTCGAGGTAACTAAGTGTGTTGATGAAGGTAGGGCAGTTGATGTCATATACATGGATTTTAGTAAGGCGTTTGATAAGGTCCCCCATGGTCGGCTTATGATGAAAGTGAGGAGGTGTGGGATAGAGGGAAAGTTGGCCGATTGGATAGGTAACTGGCTGTCTGACCGAAGACAGAGGGTGGTGGTCGATGGAAAATTTTCGGATTGGAGGCAGGTTGCTAGCGGTGTGCCGCAGGGATCAGTGCTTGGTCCTCTGCTCTTTGTGATTTTTATTAATGACTTAGAGGAGGGGGCTGAAGGGTGGATCAGTAAATTTGCTGATGACACCAAGATTGGCGGAGTAGTGGATGAGGTGGAGGGCTGTTGTAGGCTGCAAAGAGACATAGATAGGATGCAAAGCTGGGCTGAAAAATGGCAAATGGAGTTTAACCCTGATAAATGTGAGGTGATTCATTTTGGTAGGACAAATTTAAATGTGGATTACAGGGTCGAAGGTAGGGTTCTGAACACTGTGGAGGAACAGAGAGATCTTGGGGTCCATATCCACAGATCTCTAAAGGTTGCCACTCAAGTGGATAGAGCTGTGAAGAAGGCATATAGTGTGTTAGCTTTTATTAACAGGGGGTTGGAGTTTAAGAGCCGTGGGGTTATGCTGCAACTGTACAGGACCTTGGTGAGACCACATTTGGAATATTGTGTGCAGTTCTGGTCACCTCACTATAAGAAGGATGTGGAAGCGCTGGAAAGAGTGCAGAGGAGATTTACCAGGATGCTGCCTGGTTTGGAGGGTAGGTCATATGAGGAAAGGTTGAGGGAGCTAGGGCTGTTCTCTCTGGAGCGGAGGAGGCTGAGGGGAGACTTAATAGAGGTGTATAAAATGATGAAGGGGATAGATAGAGTGAACGTTCAAAGACTATTTCCTCGGGTGGATGGAGCTATTACAAGGGGGCATAACTATAGGGTTCGTGGTGGGAGATACAAGACGGATATCAGAGGTAGGTTCTTTACGCAGAGAGTGGTTGGGGTGTGGAATGGACTGCCTGCAGTGATAGTGGAGTCTGACACTTTCGAAACATTTAAGCGGTTATTGGATAGGCACATGGAGCACACCAGGATGATAGGGAGTGGGATAGCTTGATCTTGGTTTCAGATAAAGCTCGGCACAACATCGTGGGCCGAAGGGCCTGTTCTGTGCTGTACTGTTCTATGTTCTATGTTCTATGTCTTGGATTTATCTGTATCTGTGCAAACACAATGAAAGTCAATTGTCCATTGAAATGTAATCAATAAGTTGGAGTATTATTATGATTAAAAGACGAAAATGATGATGCTGGACTTTCTTTGACCGAATTTTCGATACTCATACGAACCAGGCACAAAAACCGATTAATCTCACAAACCCCATCGCCCCTCCCCCATCATCAGTTTAATGATGATTAAACTTCATCATCCTTTCTTCCGAGTTTGCAGTTTATTTATACTGGCCACAATACTGTTGCATCACTGTTCACAAAATACTTTTTTTGTTTTATTATTGTGTTGACTGGTGTTACAGAAAGTTGCGCCTCCTGCCACTGTTCCTCCACATCTATCTGATTTCAGGGCAGAAACAAACAGTAAGAAACACACCGAGTCATCCACGTTATTTACCAACTTCGCAAATAAGCCAGAGAGAACGCGCCCTGCCCTCCACCCTGGAACCTGTATCTGAGGTCACCATTGCAGACGTCAGAGCGGATTTATCGAAGATAAACCCACGGAAAACGAATGGCCGGAATGGGTTACCCGGACCAGCTCTCAGATCCTGTGTGGATCAGCTGGTGGGGGTATTCTCAGGCATCTTCAACCTCTCTTTACAACAATCTGAGGTCCCAAGCTGCTTCAAGAAGACGACCATCACCCCGGTACCAAAGCAAAGCCAAGCAGCGTTCCTTAACAACTATTGTCCGGTGGTCCTGACATTCATCATTGTGAAGTGCTTCAAATGGTTAGTCATGGCACGAATTCCAGCCGCCTGGATTGCTTGGTTCTACTACAGTTCGCCTACTGCGGCAACAGGTCGACAGCAGATGCCATTTCCGTGGCCCTGCACCCAACCCTGGAATACCGAGATAATGAAGACCCTGTGTCAGATTCCTACTTATTGATTACAACCCAGCCTTCAACACCATTATTCCTCCGAAACTAACATCCAAAATCCGTGGCCGTGGCTTGGAGTTCGACCCCTCCCTCTGGGATTGGATCCTGAACTTCCGAACTCACAGACAAATTAAGTAAGGATAGACAACACCACATCCTCCAGATCATGCTCAACTTCGGTGCCCCACAAGGCTGCGTCCTCAGCCCCCTACTCTACTCATTATACACCTATGACTGTGCGGCCAAATTCCCCTCCAATTTAACATCAATGTGGACAAATTAGGAATGGTCGAGAGCTTAAAGTTTTTAGGTTCACAGATCACCAAGAATCTGCACACCAACCCCCCCCCCCCCTCTCCCCCCGCCCGCCTTCCCCCGACTCCCTCCGCCTCACACCGAAATTATAGTTGAGAAAATCTACCAACGCCTCTACTTTCTCAGAAGACTAAGGGAATTTGGCATGTCAGCTACGACTCTCACCAACCTTTACAGATGCACCATAGAAAGCATTCTTTCTGGTTGTATCACAGCTTGGTATGGTTCGTGCTTTGCCTAAGACCGCAAGACACTATAAAAGTTCGTCAATGTAGCCCAATCCATCACGCAAATCAGCCTCCCATCCACTGATTCTGTCTACCCTTCCCCCTGCATCGGAAAAGCCGCCAGCACAATAAAGGACCCCACGCACCCCGGACATCCTCTCTTCCGCCTCCTTCCGTCGGGAACAAGACACAAAGTCTGTGGTCACGTACCAGCCGAGTCAAGAACAGTTTCTTCCCTGCTGCCACCAGTCTTTTAAATGGAACAACCTCGCACTGAATTCATCTTTCTAAACACCTTAGCTATGACTGTAGCACTACATTCTGCACTCTCTCCTTTCCTTCTCTTTGAACGTTCTGCTTTGTTTCTATAGAATTTTTCACTGTATACTAATACATGTGACAATAATGGGTCAAATCAAATCAAATCAAATCCAAAACATCCTCGAGGCCAATAATTTTGTGATTGTGCATCAAAACTGGAACTTCTCAATTAAAGGCAAGATTTTGATTTGATTCGATTTGCTTTGCTTTGATTTGATTTTACTTCATTTGTGTGCAGGGATGTCCCATGGATTGAAACACTTCAAGAATGCAGCTAACAGCGACCTTCTCACTTTGCAGCCCACATCCCTTGACACAACATTCTATATCTGATTGTTGCCCAACCATTCCTTCAGTGCGAGGGAAATGGAAATTTGATACTCACTAATTGTGTGTACCTTCTGCTGCTGAGTAGAAAACCGGCAACAGGAGGCAAGCCATCAGAACTCAATGGTGCAAGAACTCCAACATGCACTTCTGTAGACTGTCATTGTTCTTGGTTGAGCTTTACAACTGGTTATTGATCCGTCGAGCGGGATGGAGGGGGGGGGGGCGGGGAGGTTCGCAGGGAGATTAAAGGAAGAGTTATGACATGAGCATCAGGGAACAGCTCCCGAGGTCTGTTGATAAGCGTCGATGGGTTTTCCAACATTAATGATTTCTCCACATGGTCATCCTCCCCTCATTGCCACCATTCTCATACAGAGCTTAATGTTCTACGATATCTCCTGTCGCTCATCAGCAGTACCTGATAGACCAGGTGCCTACCATTCACTTTCGTCACCTCCACACTTTCACAGACCTTCCTCTCGTACCCGTCATGCACTCAACTTTCGATGCCTCCAAATACCTGCAGCCGTCCAAGTGTGGATGGCAAAGCACGCAAATACCACACTACAAATTCACTGACCATGAGACTATGAGACTTAAGAGGAGAACTGTGCCATTAGGCCCATTGAGTCTGCCCCGATATTCAATCATAGCTGAAAGGTTCCTCGTGCCTTTTCTCAGTAACATTTGATCCCCACACCAACCAACAGTCTATCTATCCCTGTCTTAAATAAACTCAGTGACCTGGGCGCCTCAGCCTTCTGTGGAAATGACTTCTATAAATTCACGACCCTGTGGCTGATGAAAATCCTTCTAATCTCGTTTCTAAAGGGTCGTCCCTTTAATCTGAGGGTGCGCCCTTGTGTCTGAGTCTCACCTATTCCTGGAGGCACCTTCCCCACGTCCACTGTACCCAGGCATTTCAGTATTATATAAATTAAAATGGGATCCCCCTCATCCGTCTGAACTCCATCGAGTCGAGACTTACAATTCTAGAACTTTCCTTATACAAAAAACTTTTCATTTCTGGAATAACTCTCGTGAACGTCCTCTGGGGCGCTCCAGAGCCAAGGCATCATTCCTTGGATACGGGCCCAAAATTGCGCACAGTACACCAAATGTGGTCTGTCAAGAGTCTTAAAAAAGCCTCAGCAATCATCCCTCATTTTGTATTCCACTGACAATCTGTCCGTTCCCTTTTCAGACATGGTATTTCCAAATGGAGTAACAACGAGAACTGGGGGTTCTTGATGAAACGTCCTTGTCACTGCACCTCACATTTATAGCCACCAACGGAATTATCGGCACACAAGAGGATAAGTTCATTTCAGTGAAATGATGCATGGAGCTCAGCGTTTCACAACCATGTTGAAACACTCAGCAGAACGTTTACATAGGTATGTTTTGCGTATTATCCGGAATTCGAGCGTGTTTATTGCCAATGCAACTCAACATGGATTCTACATAAATGGTGTGCAGTGCTTACCCTGATCGCTAACTGTAGGCTACAGCGAACAGCGAACGAAAAGAATGTGACTGCTGTTTCGTGAAGAACCTCCACTGTTAGTCAGGAAGAAACCATTTGAATTCTGCAGTGAAAACTCACAAAGCGGTTCTGATCTCCATTCTTGCTGCCATAAAGGCTGAAGCTGCTGCATTAATCGCAGCGAACCTCAGTATTCAAATGGACAATGGAGGGTACTGTTTTTTCATGTTATAATATTGGAAGTGAGTGTCTTTTGATAGAACAACACGTACTGAAAATGGGGTCCTTGAGAAGGCCGTGATGTGCTGCCATCTTGATACACTGCTTTCCATTAGCGCAGAAACACTCAGAGTGGTGTTATGTCGGGTACACCGGGATGTTGACTCAGCAGCAGTGAGATAAACAAGATCTATGACATTCAAGGCAGCATTGTGTTTGTAACTGCAAAACCAATTTTCAGAAACCTCTGTCACGACTGTTGGGACGGCTGTTTGACATCAGATAAAGATACAAACGAGCATAATTGGAGAGTAAATTACATTAGATATTGGCAGGCATATGGGGAAGAAAACAACAGATGTATGTATTGAAGAAGGCTTTGTGGGATTAACAAATACAAGAATGAAACAATTACATTTTGAGTGCTCCCTGAGTTCACGAGTGCAGGGATAACGGGATGAAACCGGTCCATTCCGAACTCAGGTTAGTTGGCAGAGGGATGAAGAACTAATACTTCGTTTGCTCGTTCAAAACCGATTAAAATTATTTGTACACCGATTGCATGTCATACAATGCTGTATAATCTCAGCAGGTCTGACAGCATCTGTGGAGAGATATAGAGTAGAGCCAGTGATTCGAGTCGAGATGACCCGTCGTCAGAGCTGAGAGAAAAGCGAGTCAGCAGAGATTTATAATATGAGGGTAGGGAGGGTTGGTGGAATTGGACAAAGCGGATGTGAATGAGCAGGCAGAAGGCTGTGAAGGTGTTGAACGTGTGCATTAAATGATCAGAATGTATGAATTTCAAAACAAGGGTACAGTTTGGTAAAGAACTGCCTGGCGAATATTCATCTCGACTCGAAACTTTGGCTGTACTCTCTCTCCATAGATGCTGTCAGACCTGCTGAGATTTTCCAGCATTTTTCTGTTTTTGTTTCAGAATCAAGCATCCGCAATATTTTGCGTTTATCCAATGATATGTCAGTTAGTTTAACGTCACATATAACGAAGCTTCAATAAATAATTATCTCGGATTCAGTTTCTTGCCATAGGGAAAAACGTGGGTTGATTAAGGAGGGTTTCCTGTGTATCTGAAGAGGAAATTATGTTAACTATGTTGCTGGACGTTTTGAAAAGTTAACACGATTCGTAGATGACAATAATGTTGATGGGCATAGACTTTCAAAATACATCAGATGAAATGTCGCATAAAAGACTGTATTAAAAGGAACAGTAGCAACCTCGAGACAGAATTCGCTGACTATTAGGGACATGAGAGTCATCATCGAAGGATATTTTTTGGGGGGAAGCAAAATTTTTTTGTGGAGTTGTCCAGGGGTCGGTATTGGAAACCTTGCTTTTACTGATACATTGTTCATCTAAATATTATAATGCAGGCGAGAATACAAAGGGTTGTAAACAATGAGGAAGATGCTGCAGTACTTCAAAACTGCTGATAGTTGAAGCAAAGAAGAGTGAACTGGTGCTGTCCAAGGGGAAGAATATCGATATACAATATTACTTAGAGTTAAGTTATGCCGGGCTTAATATGCGCAGCCTAGAAAATTTAAGGTAGCAGGAGAGGTGGAACGAGAAGTATTCTGCGCTCACTTTGCTTGTTTGACAGAATGCAAGAGCAATGTGGCTATGCCCAATGTACTCAAGATACAAGTTGGACTTCAGCTGCACTATTGCATACAGTAAGTGCATCTCACAGTACGAAGAATATGAACCCATTGGTGAGACCGCCAAAACGGTTCAACGGAATGGTAGAATAGAAGAAATCCTTCCACGGAGTCATTGGAGAGGTTGCTATTGTAATTCTTGGAAAGAAGAAGCAAAGGAGATACTTGACATGCACGTTCAAAGTCTGGACATGGACGGTATGGCGAAACCGCTGGCACCATCAAAATGCTGAGAACAAGAGGTCACAGATATAAGGTGGTTTTAAAATAACTTTGTTTTGAGAAAAATATATCCCTTTTCACACAGTGAGTGGTTGTGGTCTGCACTGCGCTGCATGAAAGTGCAGTGAAGGAAAGTTCAACCAAATTATTAATGAGGGCATTAGCTATTATTTCAAGGTGGGCGGCGGGGGTGGGGGGGGGGGGGCGAGCAGGGATAATTGCACAAATTGATAATGTTCATTTCGAGACCGTTGCAAACACGTTAAGCAGAAATAGATTCTGCTGCAACGTAAGACTTCCACAGTTCAGTGAATTTATGACGACCGGAGGGCTCAGCGATTCAGTGTTCAAATGCAGCATTGAAATTTCTAAACTTCAGGTGTTCCCATGTCATCGACTGACGCAGGTTCGTGAGATTAGATATGATGCACAAATGGGGTGTGTTGTGATTTTAAATTCAAGCAGCGGATTTAACAATCACGGTGGAATATGAGCGTTGATATTGGCAGAATGGAGCTGATAGTCAATGTTTTAACTCCCAACTGCGTGAATGAGGATCTAAACAGCAGATGGGCTGATAAAGGATGCAGATAGACAATACTACAGAGGTAGCTGGAAGCAAGTGTTGTCTTGGCTAAGATAAAGGTTTGAAAATCTGCTCAAGTCCAGGGGATTCACGGAGGCTGAGAAATGTCTGCCTCAGTCAGGTTTAGAAGTTTGCAACGGGAACTAAGGGAAATGATTTGGATCGCAAATATTTAAGAAGGTCAGTAAGACAGTAAGATTAGTAAGAGACCCATGTGATCGACAACATGCTTTTCGAACAGAGAACCTTACCAGTTACACCAAAACCAGCAAGCAATGGGTAGTACAGCGTTGCGATAAGTTCGAATATACTACTGATCCGGTCGGCGATTGACATACGGTCATATCTTTCCGAAATATGATGCAGCTGAATGGAAAAACTCCTGTTCATTGTTGTAACATTCCAATCTAGTGTTCCTGGATTCTGATCCATTTCTGCAGCATTTAAATATGTTGCTCTTAGATCCCGATCAGTCCTCTCCGCTTCTATGGAAGTACTGGTGCCAATTCTTGCTGGGGATGTTGCTGCCGCTGACAGTACATGAGATAGAGCGAAAGTTCTCCCTTTTTTTAAGAGAAGAGGAAGGAGCACAGTTAAGATAATTAAGGATCCACCGAGAATGACATTAATTACAGTCATTGAACAAACATGTTCAGTTAACCCCTCCATTTCCACAGAAAAATTAATAATATATATCATTTAATTGATATCAGCGATTTGTTCAATGGTGTACAATGTGCACAATGTCAAACTGACAATTTTGCCAGGGAGAAATTAAAAGGTGCGGAATGATTGTAGAACTGTGATATGTCTAGGTATATGAGTGTCCTCGTGCATGCATCACAAATGAATAAGATGGAGATCCAGCGAGTACCAATACAATCAATAGAATAGCACTATTTATTGTAATGCGAATTGAATGCAAACGTTGGAAGGTTGTGCAGTGCACGAGAGAGACCAAATATGAAGTACCCACTACAATTATCATCACTAATTTAAGTTGTATATGCGTTGGAAGCATTTCAGAGAACATTTACTGGCCTAATACCTGGAATGCGTGGATTGTCTCTTTAGAAGGGTTGGAAAGAATACATGTGCGTCCGATGGAGTTTAGACAATTCCGAGGCAGCTTCATTGAAACGTTTCAGATTCTGAGGAATTTTAACAGCGTGGATGTGTAGGGGATGTATACAGTTGCGGGATAATTCAGGACTTGGGGAACTGTTTTAAAACAAGATGTTGCCGATTGAAAAAGCAGATGAATTTATTTTCACATACAGTCGTGACTGTGTGAAACTCTCTAACTAAGTAGGTTGTTTAAGCAGATTATTTGAATATTTTTGAGGCAGCTATGAACAGATTCTTGTCAAGCCAGAGGGTATATGGTTATCTGAAGTTGGCTCGGTGCAGATTTGTGGTCAGGATCTGATCAGCCATGACCTTGTGTAATGGCGCTGTGTTCTCGAGGTGCAGAATGGCCTCGACCTGTTCCTGGCTTGTCTGTGCACTGTTTCGGTGTTGTAATAAAGTCGACCAATTAACGACACTGTGCGATGCATGGTGTTTGCTTCTCACGTGCTTTTGTAACCAGAGTACCGGTTTGCCCAATTCTGCTTCTAGCCAATGGGAACAATTGTGATGTTGGGAGTGGATGAAACATTCAATTTTTGTAATCAACCGCTGTCATGACCCGGCAAATTCACGTTCATCACACGTGAACATAAAACTATCCACTCACTGGACTCAAAATTAGAAATTTGCAGCAGAAATTCTGCAGAAAATTGAGATACTATTGAGATCTGCCCTTCCATTATCCTGTTCTGTGTATTGCGCTTGTGACTATTCCTCGGATGCTGGTGATCTCTGGCATCACGTACGAGGAATAGTTCTGTTATGCGATCCAAAGTTTTTTTACTTTCGAAGTCCAACATTTTCCTCACCATATTTCTTCCCTGCCACATATGGGAAAACAGGGGAGCCGACAAGACTGTGATCACAACGCGCTCGGCCATGTTGCAATGGCTTTGGTAAATTTGGTCTCAATCACTTTTGTACCGCATGAGAGGTACTCACGATGAATTTGTCCCCAAGATCCTTGCTGTATTCATCCTTGAAAAGCATTTTCCTTATTCGCCTGGCAGATTGACCAAATGTTCGTCCACTGGTTTGGTTCGAATTAAATAGTGAGATGGTGCATGGAGAGTCCAACGGGAAGAATTAGAAGGAGGAATTTTGTAAGTGACGTTTCCATGGCAATTCCCATTGCCTGAGCCAATAAGTGAGTCCAAAGACTGGACAATTATACAGTTGGTCTTATACAGTGATTTTCCTCACAGCCCATAAGACGATGCCAAAATCAAAGAAAGATCATCTGAATGTGTAATACCAAACTTTGGTTGGGCCAGAACTGACTGAAGTGCGATTGGCTCTTGGATCTGCTGTTTTTGTCACCCGCAGATAAATGTCAACTCTTTGAAACACTTATTTGTGAAATTGGATGACAGTGGGACATGTCGATTGTCAGTTGATAGTGACATGTCTGGACGATAATATGTGTAAGGGCCGACAAGTAAAATTTAACATTAAAGTCCCGAAACTAAATGGCATCAGTTACATTTATAGTGAAACTAAGTACGGGTCGAAATACAAAAACACACTTCGGTTTTGTTCGAGATCCGATTGAACAAAGAACAATGAACAAAGAACAATACAGCACAGGAACAGGCCCTTCGGCCCTCCAAGCCCGCGCCGCTCCCTTGTCCAAAGTAGACCATTCTTTTGTATCCCTCCATTACCACTCCGTTCATATGGTTATCTAGATAAGTCTTAAAGGTTCCCAGTGTGTCCGCCTCCACCACCTTGCCCGGCAACGCATTCCAGGCGCCCACCACCCTCTGTGTAAAATATGTCCTTCTGATATCTGTGTTAAACCTCCCCCCCTTCACCTTGAACCGATGACCCCTCGTGAACGTCACCACCGACCTGGGAAAAAGCTTCCCACCGTTCACCATATCTATGCCTTTCATAATTTTATACACCTCTATTAGGTCACCCCTCATCTTCCGTCTTTCCAGTGAGAACAACCCCAGTTTACCCAATCTCTCCTCATAACTAAGCCCTTCCATATCAGGCAACATCCTGGTAAACCTCCTCTGCACTCTCTCTAAAGCCTCCACGTCCTTCTGGTAGTGTGGCGACCAGAACTGGGCGCAGTGTTCCAAATGCGGACGAACCAACGTTCTGTACAACTGCAACATCAGACCCCAACTTTTATACTCGATGATAAAAAAAACCTCCTCATCACAAGGTCCAAGATCGTGAAACTTCGAGCTGAACACTGCAGTAGATGGATATCCTTTCCAAAATTAGGAGAACAAAACTGCAAACAGTATAGCAGATGTGTTTTCAGCAAAGGCAAAAACATGTACAAATTCAGCAAGGCGTCCGAACTGTTCACTTCTAAGTCATATGTAAAATCATTTACCAAAATGAAGCGTGGATACATTACTCGGTCTATGTTCTACATAAATATTTTTAAAATATATTAATAGCTGAGGCCCCATCACTGATCCTTAATGCCCTCAATTATTCAGTGCACGCCCCTTGAAAATAAATCTGCCATTGTGCCACTGTGCCCGATAGAGCCACGCCAAACATGTTGAAACCATTCAAAGTCGCCATTGACGCCAGTGGTGTTCGGGTTAGAGCTTTGTTGTTACAGAAGGATGATTGTGGAATTGAAGGGCCAATCGGTTATATATATACATAAACTCAATGTCCACCAGACAAGATATTAAATCATTTAAAAAGAGTTATTGAGTTCCGTATTGGCCATACAATATTTAAACATTACAAACAACGCATCGGAGACAATTGTATATACCAATCACAATCATTTGATCTTTCTGGAAATATTTAAGGACAAGATTATTTCTTTGGAGTGTCATGTTATAAGCATTTAATTTGCAGATAGCACATATTGCAGGTCATGAAATTGTTATTGCGCTTGCCTGATCGCGAGTTTAAAATAGAAAAGAAAATGAAGCCGTCTTTTCATGATGAAATTTCATTTGTTTCTTAAGGGGTTAAGAGTTAAGAGTTGCGAAGTTGACAGAGAATGTGAGAGTTTGTTGTTTGTAAATTTTTTTAAAAAGGTTGTAAAATGCTAAGAGGAGAAAGTAATGCATGGTCCCTTTAAAAGGTGTTTTTATTTCCTGCGCTTGGAGATTTAAATAAATGCGAGCACATAAGGGGCCCAAAATAAAACACCTTTATTGGCGGGAAAGGCAGCAGTGTTGCCAAGACAATAAACAGGCTTTCAAGTTTTCTTGAATTCAGCCAATCAGTTTAAGTCAGGCACTTGGATGACAACCACCTGTCAGACTTAAATTTGACTGTATTAGCAACCTGAGACCAATCATATTGCAGGAGATATCGATATGTCATAACAGGTATAAAATAAGAAGGCAAGTGGGACAATAAGCAGTGAGAGCAACTGCCATCCTCCAGCGTAACAGCGTCACCCAGGTCTCAGAGAAAGCTCCATCCCGATAGCGAAACTACAAAACCTCCCGACAGAATATTCAAAATAGAAAGCCCAGAACATTCCGGAATATGCCAAGCCTGGTTGTAGTTCAGAGAGGGACAAGAATTCTATTTTTTTGTTAATAAGTGGAAAGTGTATTTATCTAATCAGCATTCCATTAAGCGTGTGTTCTTTGGTTTATTAATAGTTTAATTAGCTGGTTCACTGTTAGATAAATAAAATGTTACTTGCTGACTTTAGAGAGAGTGTCAGGTAGTTATTTTGATTGAACCACGAAACGTTTCTGAAGCTCTGATTGTACCACTTGCACCCACTTTTACAAAGAGGAATTCCTCTTTGAATGGTTTGGTATTAGTTCTCATTGGGGGCCTCCACCTCTGCTTCGGAACAGTATGTACTCTCATAATGCTGGGATTTCCTTGCTGTTGAACCAGGGAGACTAAAGGAACAGTCAATAAGCTTCAGTGTCAGGTTGGTGTGGACCTTGAATGGGTTCTTCTTGCCGGTGTTTCTTTTATATCTTTATTTTTATATTTATTTATATCTTCAGGGGGGTTTAAACAAATTTGTCAGGGGAGTGGGAAAAGGAGTTTTCGTCCAGAAGTCAGTGTTGAGGGTGGTGAGGTATTGGGGAAGGTATCAAGGTCAAGGGTGGGTACTGGTAGACAGGAAGTTGGGTTGAAGTGTGTCTACTTCAATGCAAGGAGCATCCCGAACAAGGTAGATGAAGGTGGGCCGTGGATTGGTAATTGGGACTACGATGTTGTGGCCATTACGGAGACGTGGGTAGAACAAGGACAGGAATGGTCGTTGGACGTTCCGGGGTATAGATGTTTCACTAAGTGGAGGGAAGCTGGTAAAAGAGGTGGAGGAGTAGCATTGTTAATCAAGGATAGTTTAACGGCTACGGAAAGGCACTTCGAGGGGGATCTGCACACTGAGGTAATATGGGCTGAGGTTAGAAATAGGAAAGGAGCGGTAACGTTGTTAGGAGTTTACTATAGGCCGCCAAATAGTAATAGAGATGTGAAGGAAGAAATTGCTAAGCAGATTCTGGATATGTGTGGGGGTCACAGGGAAGTTGTCATGGGGGACTTTAACTTTCCAAATATTGATTGGAACCTTTGTAGGTCGAATAGTTCGGATGGGGCAGTTTTTGTGCAGTGTGTGCAGGAGGGTTTCCTGACACAATATGTGGATAGGCCGACAAGAGGTGAGGCCACATTGGATTTAGTACTGGGAAATGAACCGGGCTAAGTGTTAGATTTGGTTGTGGGAGAGCACTTTGGAGATAGTGACCACAATTCGGTGTCTTTTGTTATTGAAATTGAGAGGGATAGGGCCGCATGGCAGGGCAAGGTTTACAATTGGGGGAGAAGTAATTATGATGCGATTAGGCAAGAATTAGGGGGCATATGTTGGGAACAGAAACTGTCAGGGAAAGGCACTAATGAAAAGTGGAACTTTTTCAAGGAACAAATACTGGGTGTCCTTGATAGGTATGTCCCTGTCAGGCAGGGAGGAAATGGCCGAGTGAGGAAACCATGGTTCACGAAAGAGGTGGAATGTCTTGTGAAATGGAAGAGGGAAGCTTATGGAGGGATGAGGAAACAAGGTTCAGATGGCTCGATTGAGGGTTACAAGTTAGCAAGGAATGAGCTGAAAAAGGGTCTTAGGAGAGCTAGGAGGGGACACGAGAAGTCCTTGGCGGGTCGGATCAAGGAAAACCCCAAGGCTTTTTACTCTTATGTGAGGAATAAAAGGATGACCAGGGTGAGGTCAGGGCCGGTCAAGGACAGTAGTGGGAACTTGTGTATGGAGTCAGTAGAGATAGGCGAGGTGATGAATGAATACTTTTCTTCATTGTTCACCAAGGAGAGGGGCCATGTTTTTGAGGAAGAGAAGGTGTTACAGGCTAATAGGCTGGAGGAAATAGATGTTCGGAGGTAGGATGTCCTGGCGGTTTTGAATGAACTGAAGGTCGATAAGTCCCTTAGGCCTGATGAAATATATCCTGGGATTCTTTGGGAGGCAAGGGATGAGATTGCAGAGCCGATGGCTTTGATCTTTGGGTCCTCGCTGTCCACGGGGATCGTGCCAGAGGACTGGAGAATGGCGAGTGTTGTTCCTTTGTTTAAGAAAGGGAATAGAAATGACCCTGGCAATTATAGACCAGTTACTCTTACTTCGGTGGTGGGTAAATTGATGGAAAAGGTCCTTAGGGATGGGATTTACGACCATTTAGAAAGATGCGGATTAATCCGGTATAGTCAGCATGGTTTCGTGAAGGGCAAGTCGTGCCTAACAAATTTGATTGAATTTCTTGAGGAGGTAACTAAGTGTGTTGATGAAGGGAGGGCAGTTGATGTCATATACATGGATTTTAGTAAGGCGTTTGATAAGGTCCCCCATGGTCGGGTTATGATGAAAGTGAGGAGGTGTGGGATAGAGGGAAAGTTGGCCGATTGGATAGGTAACTGGCTGTCTGATCGAAGACAGAGGTTGGTGGTGGATGGAATGTTTTCGGATTGGAGGCAGGTTGCTTGCGGAGTGCCACAGGGATCAGTGCTTTTTCCTCTGCTCTTCATGATTTTTATTAATGTCTTAGAGGAGGGGGTTGAAAGATGGATCAGTACATTTGCTGATGACACCAAGATTGGTGGAGTAGTGGATGAGGTGGAGGGCTGCAAAGAGACATAGATAGGATGCAAAGCTAGGCTGAAAAATGGCAAATGGAGTTTAACCCTGATAAATGTGAGGTGATTCATTTTGGTAGGACTAATTTAAATGTGGATTACAGGGTCAAAGGTAGGGTTCTGAAGACGGTGGAGGAACAGAGAGATCTTGGGGTCCATACCCACAGATCTCTAAACGTTGCCACTCAAGTGGATAGAGCTGTGAAGAAGGACTATAGTGTGTTAGCTTTTATTAACAGGGGGTTGGAGTTTAAGAGCCGTGGGGTTATGATGCAACTGTACAGTACCTTGGTGAGACCACATTTGGAATATTGTGTGCAGTTCTGGTCACCTCACTATAAGAAGGATGTGGAAGCGCTGGAAAGAGTACAGAGGAGATTTACCAGGATGCTGCCTGGTCTGGAGGGTAGGTCTTATAAGGAAAGTTTGAGTGAGCTGGGCCTGTTCTCTCTGGAGCGGAGGAGGGTGAGGGGAGACGTAATAGAGGTTTATAAAATGATGACGGGGATAGATAGAGTGAACGTTCAATGACTATTTCCTCGGGTGGATGGAGCTATTACAAGCGTGCATAACTATAGGGTTCGTGGTGGGAGATATAGGAAGGATATCAGAGGTAGATTCTTCACGCAGAGAGTGGTTGGGGTGTGGAATGGAATGTCTGCAGTGACAGTGGAGTCAGACACTTTTGGAACATTGAAGCGGTTATTGGATAGGCACATGGAGCACACCAGGATGATAGGGAGTGGGATAGCTTGATCTTGGTTTCAGATAAAGCTCGGCACAACATCGTGGGCCGAAGAGCCTGTTCTGTGCTGTACTGTTCTATGTTCTATATGCATTAACGGTACTTGTCCTTTGAGAATATGTCTTCCGTGGTTACAAACGGTACTATTAACAATGCCTCGGTGAGGTGCTGCAACGCATTTATCGAGGTTATGAACTGTTCACACTTTGCAGCCGTGGTGGAGGGAATGGATCTTTGTGAATACGGGGCCAATCAAGAAGATCGTTTTATTTTTTTCCGGATGGTGCCGGAATGTTAATAGTGAGAGTTTCTGCAATTGTCATTGAATTGCGTGTCAAGAGGGAATGGATTATTTTATATTGCAGATGCTCAGATACTGGTGCTCGTTTGGCGCGAATGTTACTTGTCAAATGTCGGGAGACATAAGTAGAGTAAGAAAATGGCCGGAGATGTTACCGAGCAACTCGGACTAATGCTCTTGCGTCACAATTTCAACTTTCACCATGGCAGCCGGTATAATTTAAAATCAATTTGAAACAATCGGGGCTCTGAAACTAATCTCAAAATAACAATAACCATTACAATATTGATAACGGTCTTGAGTCTCCACCTGTCTCAATTTACACCCATTCAAGTAATAATCTCTCTTCCTATTATTGCTACCAAAGTGGATAACCTCACATTTATCCACATAATACTGCATCTGCTATGCATATGCCCACACACTCAGCCTGTCCAAGTCACGCTGAGTCATTAATATATGATGTGTACAGTTGGGTTCCCAGAAAATAGATAATTATTATTCTCAGATAATAGATAATTATTATTCTTTGCGAAACCCCGCTCGTCGCTGAATGCCAATCAGAAGAAGACCCAATTTTTCCAACTCTTTGCTTCTTATTTGGTAACCAACTTTCTATCCATCTGAAGGAATTACCTCCAATCCCACGTGTTTTAACATTACTTTGTTATGTGAGACCTTGTCGAAAACCTTCTGAAAGTCTAAATAAAACACATCCTCGAGTTCCCGTCGGTCAACTCTACTGGTTACATCCAGAAAAAAAACCAATAGATTCTTCAGTCATTTAAATCCATGCTGTTTTTGTCTGATTATACCATTACTTTCCAAATGCCGAATTATGAAATCCTTTATCACAGCCTTGGGCACCTTCCCCAGGCTCGAATGGCTAGATGGCCTATTTATGCTTCTATTTCTTATGTTGTCTTCTTATGCATTATATAAACTCCACTTTCGCACTTTCTGTCACCATTTAGTTATCTTTACGTTCATGCTTTTAACGCTTAGCTTCAGCATATAAAACGTTTGGGGAAATTGATGGGAATGAAGGTGGAGACATCCCCAGGACCTGGTAATTTTCATGCCAGAGTGTTTAAGCCCTACTGCATTTGTACCTTCCTAATTATCTATTATCTGCAAAGTGAAGAGACTTTGTCTGCAGAAACAGTAAGATGTACACATCCCAGCAGGCCAATACTCAGCAACAACATGCATCCATAATTCTAATCAACATTCATTCTTATCTGTCTGCTTACCAGTTTCTCAAAATGAAGATTCGTTCAGTGAGCTGCAGTTCACGTCAGCACTCCTTGGCCTCAGATCAGATTGTTTGTGCAGTACATGCGATTGTGCGGTTCAACAACCAGTCCTGGTCCCCCCGCCCCCCCCCCCCCCCCCCGCCCACCCCCCATGCCGACACGATAGTTAAGAAAGCCAACCAATGCTTCTACTTTCTCAGAAGACTACGGAAATTTGGTATGGCAGCTACGACTCTCAACAACTTTTACAGTTGCACCATAGAAAGCATTATTTCTGGTTGCATCACAGCTTGGTATGGCTCCTGCTCTGCCCAGGACTGCAAGAAACTACAAAAGGTCGTGAATGTAGTCCAATCCATCACACAGGCCACCCTCCCTACCATTGACTCTATCCACACTTCCCGCTGCCTTGGCAAAGCAGCCAGCATAATTTTGGAACCCACACACCCCGGACATTCTCTCTTCCGCCTTCTTCCTTCGGCAACAAAGATACAAACGTCTGAGGTCCCACAGCAACCAACCCAACAGCAGCTTCTTCCCTGCTGCCATTAGATATTCGAATGGACCGACCTCACGTTCCGTTGATCATTCTCTACATTCTAGTGATGACTTGAACACTACGTTCTGAACTCTCTCGTTTCCTTCTCCCTGAACGGTATGTTTTGCCTGTAAAACGCGCAAGAAGCAATATTTTTCACTGTATACTGACACAAGTACAATAATAAATCAATTCAAATCAAATCAAATCAAATATCTCAACGACAAGTAATGCATTTGTGCCCATTTGCAGAGCTGGTTGACTGAAACATTATCATTCATTGATCATACATTGTGTGGCATCCTGCATGCAAACTGTGAACTTTCATTGGAACGAGCTGAGGTATGCTTAAAAAAGGAGGAAGCATCATGCTCTTTGCAGTGTGCATTTATCATTAACAAAACATGCGTCCAAGTGCCAATCAAGAAGGGTGGAATTCACCATCACAGAAGATAATTTAGAACAAAACGTTATGTGATGTTAGGAAGGAAATAAATATAGGTATTGGGCTTCAGATGTCAAGAGAGGTGGGATCAGACTATTGAACAAAGAACAAAGAACAAAGAACAGTACAGCACAGGAAACAGGCCCTTCGGCCCTCCAAGCCTGTGCCGCTCCTTGGTCCAACTAGACCAATCGTTTGTATCCCTCCATTCCCAGGCTGCTCATGTGACTATCCAGGTAAGTCTTAAACGATATCAGCGTGCCTGCCTCCACCACCCTACTTGGCAGCGCTTTCCAGGCCCCCACCACCCTCTGTGCAAAAAACGTCCCTCTGATATCTGAGTTATACTTCGCCCCTCTCAGCTTGAGCCCGTGACCCCTCGTGATCGTCACCTCCGACCTGGGAAAAAGCTTCCCACTGTTCACCCTATCTATACCCTTCATAATCTTGTACACCTCTATTAGATCTCCCCTCATTCTCCGTCTTTCCAAGGAGAACAACCCCAGTCTACCCAATCTCTCCTCATAGCAAAGACCCTCCATAGCAGGCAACATCCTGGTAAACCTTCTCTGCACTATCTCTAACGACTCCACGTCCTTCTGGTAGTGCGGCTACCAGAACTGGGCGCAGTACTCCAATTGTGGCCTAACCAGCGTTCTATACAGCTGCATCATCAGACTCCAGCTTTTACACTCTATACCGCGTCCTATAAAGGCAAGCATACCCTATGCCTTCTTCACCACCTTCACCAAAAGTGTTGCCACCTTCAAGGATTTGTGGACTTGCACACCTAGTTCCCTCTGTGTTTCTATACTCCTGATGACTCTGCCATTTATTGTATAACTCCTCCCTACATTATTTCTTCCAAAATGCATCACTTCGCATTCATCCGGATTAAACACCATCTGCCAACTCTCCGCCCAATTTTCCAGCCTATTTATATCCTGCTGTATTGCCCGACAATGCTCTTCGCTATCCGCAAGTCCAGCCATCTTCGTGTCATCCGCAAACTTGCTGATTACACCAGTTACACCTTCTTCCAAATCATTTATATATATCACAAATAGCAGAGGTCCCAGTACAGAGCCCTGCGGAACACCACTGGTCACAGACCTCCAGCCAGAAAAAGACCCTTCGACCACTACCCTCTGTCTCCTATGACCAAGCCAGTTCTCCACCCATCTAGCCACTTCTCCTTGTATCCCATGAGCCTTAAACTTCTTAACCAACCTGCCATGTGGGACTTTGTCAAATGCCTTACTGAAATCCATATAGACGACATCAACGGCCCTTCCTTCATCAACCATTTTTGTCACTTCCTCAAAAAACTCCACCAAATTTGTAAGGCACGACCTCCCTCTTACAAAACCATGCTGTCTGTCACTAATGAGATTGTTCCGTTCTAAATGCACTTACATCCTGTCTCTAAGAATCCTCTCCAACAACTTCCCTACCACGGACGTCAAGCTCACCGGCCTATAATTTCCTGGGTTATCCCTACCACCCTTCTTAAACAACGGGACCACATTCGCTATCCTCCAATCCTCAGGGACCTCACCCGTGTCCAAAGAAGCGACAAAGATTTCCGTCAGAGGCCCAGCAATTTCATCTCACGTCTCCCTGAGCAGTCGAGGATAGATGCCATCAGGCCCTGGGGCTTTGTCAGTTTTAATGTTCCCTAAAAAACCTAACACATCCTCTCTTGTAATGGGGATTTTCTCTAACGGGTCAACACCTCCCTCCGAGACACTCCCGGTTAACACGCCCCTCTCCTTCGTGAATACCGATGCAAAGTATTCATTTAGGATCTCCCCTATTCCCTTGGGTTCTAAGCATAATTCCTCTCCTTTGTCCCTGAGAGGTCCGATTTTCTCCCTGACAACTCTTTTGTTCCTAACGTATGAATAGAATGCCTTAGGATTCTCCTTAATCCTGCCTGCCAAGAACATCTCGTGACCTTTTTTGCCCTTCTAACTCCCCGTTTGAGTTCTTTCCTACTCTCTCTGTATTCCTCCAGAGCTCCATCTGTTTTCTGTTGCCTGGACTTAACGTACGCCTCCCTTTTCATTTTAATCAGATCCTCAATTTCCCTGGTTATCCACGGCTCTCGAATCCTACCTTTCCTATCTTTCCTTTTTACAGGCACATGCCTATCTGCAGCCTTATCAATAGTTCCTTCAGAGACTCCCACATGCCAGACGCGGACTTACCCTCGAACATCCTCTCCCAATCAACATCCACCAACTCCTGCCGAATCCGGCTATCGTCAGCCTTCCCCCAATTTAGCACCCTGCCCGGAGGACAGCACTCATCCTTGTCCATTACTATCCTAAAGTTAACAGAGTTGTGGTCACTATTTGCCACATGTTCCCCTACCGAAACTTTGACGACCTGACCGGGCTCATTTCCCAGAACGAGGTCCAGTAGAGCCCCCTCTCTAGTCGGGCTATCTACATACTGTTCCAAAGAACCTTCCAGTACGCATTTTAGAAATTCCTCCCCGTCCGGAGCCCCAGCTCTAAGCACTTTCCAGTCTGTGCCAGGGAACTTAAAGACCCCCACTACAACAACCCTATTTTTTCTGCACCTATCCAGAATCTCCTGACATATCCTTTCCTCCTTGAATTTGATGATGTTTGATATGTTGGTCAGCACAGCTGCCTCACAACCCCGGGGACCCTGTTCAATTCAGGTTTTGAGTGACTGTCTGTGTGGAGTTTGCACTTTCTACCCATTTGTGCATGGGATTCCTCCGGGTGCTGTTGTTTCCTCCCCCAGTCAAAAAATATGCGGATTTGTTGAATTGGCCATGCTGAATTGCCACTTAGTGTCTTACGATGTGTAGGTTGGGGGGATCAGTATCAGCACTTGTGCGCGTGAGCAAAGGAACTGGGTAAGCATTTTTTCAACGAACTGGGTAAGCATTTTTTCAACGAGTATTTCCAGACTCCAGGTCCAAATGACCTCCTTCTGCACTGTCGAGATTCTATGGTTCCATAATCTGCCATGATAATAAAAGATGGCCGTTTCTCAAGTCCCTATCGTCTTAAATTGTCGGCTCTGTGACCAAAAGCTGACATACAAGGAAGTGTTTTATTTTATTCCAGCTTAAGATCCATTGCCCATTGCACCAGACTAATATGAGCACCGCTTGTGACTAACAGATTTGCATGTGGTACTCTGCGTGGACCAGCACTTACAATATCAGCCTTGTAAAGTGTGAGGGTATTATTCTTCTCAGCGGCAGAGTACATTGGACTCTTCAGCCACGAGAACCAGATAGGGGGTTGTAAAATCCACACGTTCAGCAAAGCATGCAAACAAGAGCGAGTCATAGAGAGTTCACAGAAATATAGGGAGCATATCAGGGAGTGCAGTTCCTTATGCTTCACCAGTTTTCTGTTGCTTGAGTTATTGTTACCTTGACAACATCGACCCACATTCAATCATGATCCGAAGACAGCGTTGATGTCATCAACTTAGGTTTCGAAATTCCAATCCCCAATCTATCTGCAGAGTAAAGTCTCCTATCATCAAAGATGTTCCTTTAGCATCTCTGATTTCCTGCCGAATGTTTTTTTCAACATTACAACTACAGTTTGGTGGCCTGCATACTAACCCCACCAATGGCTTTGCCCTTGTTGTTTCATAACTCGACCCACAATATATGCCACATAATCGAATCTAATATCTTTCCTCACTGTTGTATCAAAATCATCTTTGATCAACAATTCAACTCCACCACCTTTTCCTTTCTGTCTGTCCTTCCCAACCACTGAATGTCCAAAGATGTTTAGTTCCCTTCCTTGTTGTTCGGGTTGGATTTACGTGAATCTGTCATAGCGGCAGCATATGAAATTACAAGTCAATTCGAAGATCGGATTGTGTGTGGCCCGCACAGGTATTTGCCGTTATTAGTATTATCCTGAGTCTGCAGCCCTCATACATCCATGCGCTGGAGTTCCCAGGTGTGGAATGTGATCTTCAAGGAGGCCTGAGGAGCTTAAATTTAATGAACAGGTAATTTTGAAAAATACTTATTAAATCTCTCCATCATTAGCATGATATGACAAAATGTCAATGACGCAGGGTTTCTTTTATCAAACCATTTTTGAAAATGTGGATTCTGAAACATCTTGACATATTGGGCCAGTGGGCTGACGAATGGCGTTGGAGATTAATTTAGATAAATGCGAGGTGATGCATTTTGGTAGATTTGACCAGGCAGGACTTACTCAGTTAATGGCAGGGCGTTGGGGAGACTTATAGAACAAAGAGGTCAAAGGGTACAGGTTCATAGTTCCTTCAAGGTTGAGTCACAGGCGGACAGACTGGTGAAGAAGATATTCAGCATGCTTGGCTTCATTGGTCAGAACAGTGAACACATTAGTTGGGACGTCTTGCTGAACGTGTACAATTCATTGGTAATGTCACCCTTGGAATACTGTGCACAGTTCAGGTCACCTTATAACAGGGAGGATATTATTGAACCAGAAAGAGTGCAGAAAACATTTTCTGGGATGCAACTGGAAATGATGGTTTGAGTTATGAGCAGAGGCTGGATAGGCTGGAACTTATTTCTCTGGAGCTTAGGAGGCTTAGGAGTGATCTTATAGAGGTCTATAAAATAATGAGGGGCACAGATCTGCTAAATAGTCAATATTTTTCCCAAAGGTAGGGGAGCCTAAAACTAAAGTGTGTAGGTTGAAGGGGAGAGATACAAAAGGGTCCGCGGGGCATTTTCTTCACACACAGGGTGGTGATGTGTGTGTGTGGAACAAGCTGCCAGAGGTAGTAGTGGAGGCGGTTAAAATTTTGTCCCTCAAAAAGCGTTTAGGCAGTTACATGGGTAAGATTATATAGAGGGAAATGGGCCAAACGCGGTCAATTGGGAGTAACTTAATGGTTGAAAAAAAGGCGGCACGGATCAGTTGACCCAATGGGCCTTTTTCCATGCTTTAAACTTTCTGACTCTATGACTCTAACCAGGGTGACATTTGAAATCAAAAATATCTTGTTTGCTAGCACAGCACCGTATTTAAATTCCACGCTATTACCTCGTATGGAAAACCTGCTCTCCAATTATCTTTATCATCCTCCCTCATTATCAAATTCAGTTCGGCGATGGGAATGGAAGTTTAGCACAGCAGTTGGATGATAAATTGTCCCATCTTGGGCTGTCCATCAAATCCAGCACGATGTATGTTGGGCATGCCACTTCATTCCTTGGGTCTTGATTTGGATGTGCGGATCCATTTTCAACGTGCAGATCTTTGGGTAATTGAGATAGGAAGTCACCGGTGACCGTATGATGGCGAATCAGCATTTTCTGTCTTTCCTTCCCTTTTCTGCTCCGGCTCTGCCTCATCATCAACACACTGAGACATAAAATGTGATTCAGAATGACGGACGTGTTGTCAGCATGTAGGGTAAATGTTGGAAGTTTTCTTCTCACTCGATAATGTCAATGTTGCCACACCACAAGTGTCAATTCTTTAATCTATCTTTCAAATGCATACTTTAAATTTTGTGACGTCTTTGTTATTTTACAATCTTTACTTAATTGGACAAGTTGATTGATGATTTGTTGATTATTGGAACACTATATTCTAATTTTACTTTCCGTCTTTATTATTCATTAATTCCATGCCAGAATCTCTATCTGATATTTACTTCTAAACATATCAGTTTGAAGAGGTAATTCAGCGTCCAGTAATCTGGCCGTTCATAGTTCAATTACTTTCGGTATAAAGGTATAAACACAAACATCATTTCTTTAGCGAATCGGAGACGTTCAGCCGGTCCCTCTTCTGATATTTACTTTTCTTAAAATGTCAGATTTATGAGCTAACTTCCAGTGTTCAGCGAGTCTTTGCAGTTTCCTAACATCCACCGCCTCCATCCACTTCCCCAACGACCAACGCTCAGGAGCCGCTTTCAATACTGAGGTTGTGTGATGGAAATAGTCCCTGTGCTGAACAGATTTGAATGCTTCACGCCATGTAACAAAGGAACACAATGTCAGCCTATAACTCGTTTACATGTCGCTTTGTTTTTCAACATAACAGCGGGTAACTTCTCTAAGAGACTGCAGATTGAGGAACATTTGCCACCATGTGTAAGGAAACAGAGAGCTGTTTGTAATATAAGAACAAGTACAGCTAATGCAGGCCTTAACGCTTGTTCCATTATTCAGTGTCTCTTCAACAGTTTGTAAAATTACATCATTGAGCCAATTTTCAACCTGAACATTTGGTACCCGAATTTAACAAAAAAAATCGACCTGTGTCTGACCATTTCAAAACGAAGCAGCCAACAACATACTGCTGGCTTATCTGTGATCATGTGCCTCCCGACATTAAACTAAATGACCCTAATCTAATTTTAAAGCTTATTTCCCCACAGTAATGTCAACATATGGCCATCAGATAATTGAGCTTTATGGCAATCTGCCCTTCACTGCTCATCCTGCGACAATGTGGTTACCCTTAGTATTGACCCTCACACACGACCTATCGGATACATAGTTGTGTGATTAGTCCGTTTGACAGTAAATGTTGAGGTGGCTCAACACCAAATATTATTCGTACGTCAAAAAATATCTACATCCTGATATTCCGAATTGACACCCCCAACAGCTTTCCACTGATTTGTGTCTGATTATGCGACTCCTGGCATTAACAGTGAAAGAAACAAATGTAATTTTGGAGTCGTGTCACCGGGGAGCAACACGCTCAGTTTTCTGAATATATGGCCAATAGATTATTGCACTAGGTTACAATCGCTCTGTCAGTACTGACCCTCAAACAGCACGCCGTCCCTCCATAATGACCTTCGAAACTTAAGGTGCTCCGTCAGAACTGAGGCTCTGATGTCACAGGACAAAATCATATCTTTAGTCCTGACATTCCTACTTAGACCAGTTGATGTATGGGAGTTAATTAGGCTAATCAAATCACATAATCGTATATCATAGAATCATAGAATCCCTACAGTGCAGAAGGAGGCCATTCGGCCCATCGAGTCTGCACCGTCCACAATCCCACCCACGCCCTTCCCCCCACATATTTTACCCGCTAATCCCTCTAACCTACGCATCTCAGGACTCTAAGGGGCAATTTTTAACCTGGCCAATCAACCTAACCCGCACATCTTTGGACTGTGGGAGGAAACCGGAGCACCCGGAGGAAACCCACACAGACACGAGGAGAATGTGCAAACTCCACGCAGACAGTGACCCGAGCCGGGAATCGAACCCGGGACTCTGGAGCTGTGAAGCAGCAATGCTAACAACTGTGCTACCGTGCCGCCCCAACCAATATGCTGCCGTGCCTCTAGGAACACTAACACAATACTGATTTAGGAGTGGATGATCTTGGACTATAGGAACGCTGACAAGGGCTGCTGCTGTGGAAGACAGCCCTCTATGAATAAAACATGTATTCTGAGTTCATAAAATGGATGGAGTTTGCTTTTATTTACATTTTATGAAGCTTCAGCCAACAGCAAAAAACAACAGGGCTTGATGGCTGAGGCACTGTAAAGGGCCTGCAGTAGGACAATAGTTCTACTGAAAACAGGCTGCGTTATCAGCAGTTGTCGAGAACAAGATGGCTACTCATGCCAATTTGGTGAAGAGAGTTATAAAGCCATGAGCTGATAACGCAAGTGCTATGTAGATGTAAGGCATTTCTCGGGGTCGGGCGAGTGTTACATGGGTTAAATTCGGCGGGGGTCATTCTCACTGCCCAGAGATCTGCGTTGCGAGGCAACAGGAGAAGGGTACATCCGTGGTTTATATCAAATGAAATCCCATGTGGTTAAGATGTTTATTGTTTTTGTATGGAGATAACGACAGGATGATTATTGACTGATTTGCATTCATGTTTATTGGATAATGCCCCTGTAAATGTGGTCAATATGATTTCGTAAATGTGGAATTGCCTTCACGGGGGCAATATTCTTCAGAGAGACATGTGGCTGCCCGTTTTCTGTGACTTGAGGGCTGGGCTTCCTCATATAATTCTCCTAGTCGATCGTTAAATAAGGTCACGTTTTTAAATCAGTACACTGCTTTTCATGAGTCTCTGTATTAGCTTAAGATTAGCAATACATAGCTTCGAGAGGAAAGCCCTCGTCTACAGTTTGGCGCTGCTGAGCAGGGTGATGTCATTGGCTTCAGGTGGCAGGACAAGTTTCCTCAGTGGAATCAATATGATTTTACATTGACCATGTCAATTAATTAGAGGAGCCCCTGTGAGGCTGTCAGGACCGTAACCTGAGTCATCTGCATCACTGCCAGGGGTTTTGGAGTACAGTGTTACTCTTGAGTGAAACCACGCTTAAAGAAGGTTGGCATGGATGCATACACAGCATCTGCCCTGAACAGCGGACCCAGCGCGGTCAGAGAAGACTTGAGGAGTTGGGGGCGCTCAATACAAAGGAACAGGAGTAAAAAAGACCCTGGATCGCCAGCGGAGCCAAAAGAGAAAAAATGCCGCGCCACGAAAAGCATCCACGAAAAGTGAGAGAGCTGCACCGGCAGCAGATTGAGCTCATTCGTGCAATGGAGAGGTTAGCGCTGAGGGGTGCTCTGGAGTTCAAAAAAGAGAGAGCGCTAGAAAGAGAAGCCGAGAGCTCGGGAAGGGGTGGCGGCGGCTGTTGAGTAGCGAGAGTCCAAGGTAAAGCAAAGTAAAGTTGGTAAAGGTAAAGTAAAGCTTACCTATTAGTCACAAGTAGGCTTATATTGACACTGCAATGAAGTTACTCTTCCACTCCGCTAGTCGCCACACTCTGCCGCCTGTTCGGGTACAGCGAGCGAGAATTTAGTGTGGTCAATCCACCTAACCAGCATATCTTTCGTGGACTTTGGTGGATTTAGAGCGGGGCTCAAGGAGTTAATAGACACATGCAGAGAAACAGAGAGAGAGAAAACAGATTATGGACATGTTTTGTGATTCATTCTGCCTATGACAAAAGAGTGCAGGCTGGAAGTGTCAGAGCACCTTCCTGTGGTCTCTCATAGTAGAACAGGCAATTTTGATGCAAATATATTTGATTTGATTTGTAGTTTCTTGCAGTCTGAGAATTGGGCAGAAGCCCAAGCTGTGGTACCATCAGAAAGAATAGAGGGTGAGAGAATGGTGAACTTTTGAGGTAATAGAGAGAAAAGCCCAATGAGAAATGTAGGTTAATGCGACACTCTAAATCAGACAAAGTCTTGAATTCCTCAATTTTGGGGAGTGATCAATGGCCAACGTCATTCTTTAAAAAAGAGGATAAGAACTCGACAGAAATTTGGGCTCTTTATGTCCGCATTAGTCTAAAAATGGCAAAACGTTGCACCTGAAAAGTGGCAAGAAGGTGAAGGGAGTGTAATAGTCTTTAGCTGCTTTTGTTGAGAATTGGGATATTCAAACGTGATTCTGATAAATCTTGTTTTGGATTAATCTTAACAATGAAAAGAAAGGGATTAATGTTTGACTAAGAAGTACGGGATTTTAACGTGATGACGTCCACGTCTATTTGAGAAAATCTATCACTGAAACAAGCATTATGTCTCAGACAGAATTAATCGTTGCGTTTTTTGATTCTGCAGTAGCTTTTTAACATAGCAAAATTATTATCTTAACTCAAAATTTATCGGAGGGGGGGGTGTGGGGGGGGGCGGGGGAGAGCATTTCGGCATTCAGCGAAGAGTTGCATAAGATAGAATGGGATTGTGAGTTCAATCATTGACTCATTGATAATAAGAAAGAGATGAGGGAAACGATCCAGAGGAATAGATTAACACTTCAAGGAAAGGGACAGGTAAGGGATGTACAGGTGAGATGTGAGAAGTGAACGGGGTAATAAAATAAACATTTACAATGATTCCAAGAATTAAAACGCAGTTCAGGTGATATCTTTCGATGAAGGAACAAGCTTTAACAAAAGATAAAATGGACACGAGTGGACAGCTGAAAGCTCACAAAATTGTTTTCGAGCAACAAAAACAAGTTACTGCCCGGGATCAAATTGAAAGGTTTGATTTCTCTTTCAAAGATGTCGAAGTCGGTAAAAAGAAAGAAGAATTCCGGAGGTCCGCAAGAAAGTTGTATTTTGTGGGCAAAGACCTCTGAGCGGGAACTGGTAAGATAAATGTTGGCGCCTTTTAACTCTTGCAGGAATTTTGTGAAAAATCATGCTGCACTTGTAAAACCCTTAGCAGATTCAAGTAAAGGAGGAAGAGCCAGTGGAGCACAGGATGGGTTGAGAATGAGAAACATAAATGTGCAGCTTTTAGAAGCAGGAAGTTTAAATGGAGTTTCTCATGGAAGACGTTCAAAGTGGGAGGCAAATATTTAGCCAAGACGATAAACATGTAGAGATCAGCAGCCATGTAATGGAAAACCCTGCAGGAGGGATAACAGTGCAAGGGATGGGGTATGAAAGTATTGTGGAAGTGAGAGAAGGAGGGATTGATCTGCATGTAGATGGAACCAGAAAGTGTACCAATGCTGAACACCGCACGACATGGGCAGTGGGGAGTGATGAAGGAGCACTGATTACAGGAGAACAAATCCCAGCGAGTAATTCAGCACAAGTAGCAGAGTTGATAGCTTTAACCAAACTAATCAATAATTTACTTCATGCAGCTCACAGACCCTTTTAAACCGTAGTAATAAAAGTACACAACCACAAGAGGATTTCCACCAAAGCCCAAGAACGAAACAGTAGAGCAGATCAGGCAGCTAAACAACCTGTTAGAGCAGAATTTGGAAGGAATTCAATCAGCAAGTCAGGCAGCAACACAAGCCAGGGAATTCACCGACACTGATGTGAAACAGATACAGGAACAGGTGTCAAAGGAAGAGAAACAAGAATGGCAAAACAGGGAGGACAGATGGGTCAGGATGGCCTCTGGAGAAGGGAAGACAGGATAATAACCCCAGAAATAATGTGGTAAACATTATTGGAGGCATAACATGGATTTGCACACACGGGTAGGGACCACCTGTACAATGATGGGGAGGTATGGCAAGATTGTCAATTGTGCCTGCAGTGCGCCAAAGTGGAATCAGGTCATCCCTGCAGGGTAAAGGTGGGTAATCAATCTCGGCCGAGAATAACATGGGAAAATGTACAGATGGATATTACAGGGTCTTTACTCAGAGTCTAAGGGAAGACCTATAACCTGGTTGTCATTGATCAGTTTACTCGTGGGTCGAAACATTCCCATGCAGAGTTCCTGTCAAAACAAAGGCTTTGATATTAGTAAATGAGGTAATAAGCAAGTGGGATATGCCGTATCAGTTAGATTCAGATCAGGGAACCCACTTCACAGGAAAAGTTTTAAGGGAAACCTGTAAATTATTGGGAATGAAGCAAAGGTTTCAGAGACGATGCCATCTCCAAAGTTCAGAATGGTAGAACGGATGAACGGGACATTGAAGAACAGTGTAGGAAGGAACCATTGGTTGCAGGCGTTACCTATAATATTGTTATGACAGAGAGCTACTCTTTCGAACGGGCGGAGGTGAACTTGAAATCAGCCGAGGGTTTCAGTTCATGAGAGATTTAATTGTTCGCTTACATTCTCTTAAAAGCCAGGCGGCTGCCCTACAACAGCACTGAGACCGGCTGAAACTAGCAGAAGAGAACACTCCTGTGTTATCTACACCAGGGGATAAGGAAATGCTGAAACTCATGGCAGACAGGAAAGGGTTGGCGGTCAATTGGGGAGGCTCTCATAATGTAATCATAGCAGAATAAACATGCACCCTTATTGATTAGAAACCCACGTCACGCTGGCGGAACTGGAGTCAGTTAAAACCATATCTCAATGAGTAATCCCAAAGTGGTAACTATCAGTAGATCACCCGGGCGGATATGTAACCCTACTGAACAGGGGACAATAATGGCTCTCGTAGCAGCGTGGGAACTTCGCTGGAGTAATTTGAATTTGTAGATTAGCAATTTGGTAGGTCGGTTAATCGTGCAAAATGATCAGGGGGCATTAGAGGAGAAGAAATTAAAATGCCGAGATTGATAAGGAAATGACGTTATGCTGCAGGGCATCAGATTTATGTTTTATATAGTTGTGAGAGCTCTTGCAAAAAGAAAACAAATCAAACCTAGGAACGCACCCGAGCTTCAGGACAACTGGACTGCACTAACATTGATAACAAGAGGGCCACGTGATTGTAATGCGAGATAGAATTGAATTTTGTTTGTCTAAAATTGGCCAACGGTGGAAACTTGTGTAAAGGAAGTAGTATGGCAATTGTTACAGTGAATGCATGTGTTTCCATTTTTTTCTGGTAGTGTATATGCAGATATTGGCTCAAACGCGACCAACATCTAAGATCATTCAATATCTTCCTGTGGAAACACAGGTTAATACTGATATTTGGCACACACATACGGACATTACATATTAGAATTTTCAAGTTAGGAGAAAAGGGAGTAGTTTCACAAAGTTAGGCTTGTGCAGGAATGCGAACTCTATGTTGGAGTCGACACCTGTTTATAATTTAATATGATCAGCCGCTCGTCTAAAATTAGAGCCGCCAGTAACTACACCGAGAGAAATATATTGCGAAGGGAGGTACTGGGGAAAACGTAGGGATAAGCCAAAGTGATTATACGCTAACCCGAAGGATTATGCTATGCCTGAGCTCAATCAGTAATGACCAATCATGTTAAATATCGTATTGCTTCAGTGAACCACCATATCTATTCAACTCTAAATGGGACATTGGATTTATGGGGGTAGAGCCTACGCTTGGCTCCCTGTTGGATGGAAGGGAACTTTTCACCTTGGAGAAACTTCTGCAGATATATAAACTCCCTTGTTTGACAATACGTCGGGGAGCGATGACAGAAGGAGAACGATTTTTGGCATAATGTTTCCCCAATATGGAGCAGTTAGAACAATGTGAGTGCTACATTGGGAACAAGTTGCCAATATAGGTGTGCCCTCGTGAAGAGTAATGGTGAGATTTTTGCCATGCGTACGGTTTTGACGAGGATGGCATTGGATTGCGTCTTGGCAGCAAGGGGAGGGACATGTGCAGTAATTGGATCAGCGTGTTGCACTTACATACCAGACAATTCCAGAAACGTAGCTAACCAGGTTGCAAACATGAAGAAGGAGATCGAGAAACTCAAAGACCCTGAATCATTTAAGTTAGGTGTTTGGCACTCAGGCTGGAAAGGCTCTCTGGAAACATCCTGCAAGGGATTATATTAATTCCATTGTGATCCTAGTGTCAGCAGTAATTGTACATCTGATCAAATATGGATGTGCACGATTTTCTGAGCCCACAGGAGTACATAATCAGCGACGACAGATGGGTAAGGGCGAGGAAAATCCGAAAGTCGAAATACTTTGCAAGGTCTAAGGTTAGTTAGAACCATAGAACCATAGAAAATTACAGCTCAGAAACAGGCCTTTTGGCCCTTCATGTCTGTGCCGAACCATTTTATGCCTAGTCCCACTGACCTGCACTTGGACCATATCCCTCCACACCCCTCTCATCCATGAACCCGTCCAAGTGTTTCTTAAATGTTAAAAGCATTTACCACTTTATCCGGCAGCTCATTCCACACTTCCACCACTCTCTGCGTGAAGAAGCCCCCCCTAATATTCCCTTTAAACTTTTCTCCTTTCACCCTTAACCCATGCCCTCTGGTTTTTTTCTGCACTAGCCTCAGCGGAAAAAGCCTGCTTGCATTCACTCTATCAAGACCCATCAAAATCTTAGTTACTGAGTTACTTAGAAAAATATAGTTAGTGACCTTAGTTGGTCCTTGGGCAACGGCCAAGAGGGGAAACTGATGTAGGGGGGCTATCAGGCTAATAAAAATACATAATCATAGGTTTAGGAGCACTAATGCAATGTTGACTTCAGAGTGAATTATCTTGGAATATGGGAACGCAAGCAAGGGCTTTTGCTATCGAAGGCAGCTCCATATGATTAACAAATATTTCTATTTTAAAACAATTATTGTACCTTTATAACATGGATGTGGTTTGCTTTTAGTGACATTTTGTGAAGCTTCCGTCAGTGATAAAATCCAGCAGGCCATGGTGGGAGAATTATTGAGAAATAATAATTCCCTGAAGAGGGGTTATGTCATCAGCAGTGGTCGGGAACAAGATGGCTGCCAATGCCAATTTATGAATAGAGTTATACAGCTCCAAATTGATAACACAGGTAGAAGGCAGGCATGAGGGATTTCTAAGGATCAGACTGGAGTCACGTGGGCTCAATTCGGTGGGAATTATCCTTCTGTTTCATGTCCAGTGTCCCATGTTGTGAGGCAAAAGGAGGAGCGTATTGTCCGTAATTAAGCACAAATGAAATCCCATTCGGTCATGAAGTGCAATATTAATGCCTGGACTTAATGGCAGGAAGATTATTGACATATTTATATTAATATGTATTGGATTGTGTCTGCCAGAAACGTGGGCAACATGATTTGGTTAATGCATAATGGCCTTCACGGGGGCACTGTTCTTCAGAGAGACATTGGACTGCCTGCATTCTATACCTTGAACACTAGCTCTCTTAAACCATTCGTCCATTCGATCGCTGGTTAAATAAAGTCACGTCTAAAAAATCAGTGCACAGCATTCTATGAGTCTCTGTATTAGCTTAAGTAGCAATACATAGCCTCTCGAGGAAAAGCCCTGCCTACAGACAGAAGGACAGTGAGTTGTGAGCATATTTTTGTTTTATTTTCAGGTGCTGTATTCAGGTTTAATTAGGGAGTGCCTTGTGGAATACTGGCTCTTTCAGAGGCTGAGAATTCCTGGGTGCAGAGGAAGTCACGCAGTGTGGTTTACAAAGTGTGATTAAAACAAAGCTTTTGGATTTGGCAAAGCTGCTGCAATTGTCATTAACTGACAGTGTAAGGAAAAGGGAGATAATTGTGGCGACAGCTCCGCATTTGAAAGTGCCAGAAAAAGATGCCTGAATCTTTGGAAATGATTGGAATTCGATTAAAAATTGAACAACTTGAACACGAAAACGAAGTAAATCCGTTTGCATTGCAACAAGAGAAAGAAATGAAACTGCTTGAAATACAGATCAGGGAAAAAGAAAAAAATGATTGCCTTAGCAGAAGAAGGAAAGGAGAGACATTGTGAACTTCGGAAACAGGATGTCAAAACTGAGCGTCAGGTAAATTGGTGGAGGTAAAGTGAAAAGTATAGGTTGAGTCCAGTGATGAGCTCAGGGAGATGGTGCAAAAGCTTCGCATTCAAAGGCTTGGTGGAGATCTATTTAAATATGTCCAAGCCTCGCCAAGGTTTGATGAGAAATCATAGAAACCCTACAGTGCAGAAGGAGGCCATTCGGCCCATCGAGTCTGCACCGACCACAATCCCACCCACATATTTTACCCACTAATCCCTCTAACCTACGCATCCCAGGACTCTAAGGGGCAATTTTTAACCTGGCCAATCAACCTAACCCGCACATCTTTGGACTGTGGGAGGAAACCGGAGCACCCGGAGGAAACCCACGCAGACACGAGGAGAATGTGCAAACTCCACACAGACAGTGACCCGAGCCGGGAATCGAACCCGGGACCCTGGAGCTGTGAAGCAGCAGTGCTAACCACTGTGCTACCGTGGCTGAACAACTGAAATGGTCACAGATCACATGGGTATTACAGATTCAAACAAAGCTGGTAGGTAGAGCTCGTGAAGTGTTTGCGTCACTATCAGGGGAGATATTTGGGAATGATGATAAGTAAAAAAAACTATTTTAGTTGGATTTGAACTCGTGCCAGAAGACTACGATTTAGTAATCTAAGGAAATAACCTGGCCAAATGTATATAGAATTTGAAATAACCAAATAGAGTAATTTTGATAGGTGGATAAGAGCTTTTAAAATGGACCAGGCGCATGAAGCTCTTCCTGAAAAGATTAATTTGGAGGAGTTCAAAAATTCACTTCCTGATGTAGAGGGAACTCATGTGGAATTACAGAGGATTAAAACTGCGAGGTTAGCAGCATAAATAGCAGATGATTATGAATTACTTCTTAAATCAAAGTTTGGTTTCCAACGTCAGTTTCTACCTGAGAGGGAGAGAAATTGGGGAAAATAGAAATACTTAGGTGGTAAAGGTAAAGAACGTCTCGTGGGAGAATATAAAACCGTGTACCTCACGTGAAAAAGGGAACACAGGATAGTGGAAGAGAAATGAAAAGTCTTAGACGTTTCCACTGTCATAAATTAGGCCATGCAAAGTCGAAGTGTTGGTGGTTTAACAAAAGTATTGGGAAGACTGACGTGGCAAAAAACGGAGAAGCCAGTGAAGTTTATTAAAGTGGCAAAGGAAAGCCCAATTGAAGCGAAAGATGTGCAGCAGAATGCTCAGTATGTTCAGAAGTTGACTGATCAGAAGGTGCCAGATCTCTTTAAATAAATTAATTGTGTCGATAAAGTTTACTCATGTGTACCAAGGGAGGAGGCAAAGAAGTTAAAATTTTAAGAGAAATGGGTGGAATTCAATTTTTAATGATATGAGATTAGGAGTTATGTAGGTTGGAAGCAGTATTGACATAATATTTAGTAAAATGTGCAATTCAGGGTCAGAAGAGTGGTGTTCCATTATATAAGGTGAGGTTGGAGAGTCCAGTGAAGAGTTATGACTTGGTAATAGGCGCAATAGAGACATTGTCTTGTCTAGGAATACAGCTTATCTTGGGTAACGACAAAACTGGATCGTAGGTGGAAGAGATGTCTACTGTGGTTGGAAGTCCAGTGGAGGATTAAACCACAGAGTCGATGAAGGCCGTAATCCGGGGATATTTTTCCTGATTGTAGTAACAAGGTCACAAATTCATAGGTTAAGACAAGAGGAGAAAGTAAAGAGTGAATATAAGAATGTTGAAGTTCAATTATCAGTAACGACTTTTGACCAGATGTTTGGAAAGGAACAAGAACAGGTGGACGGTGAGGTGGATAATTTTAGTCCGGGAAAGTCGGCAGAGTTACAGCAGAAAGATGAACAAATGAAACAGTTGTATCAGAAAGCATAAATGGAAGACGAATCGGATTGCACACCAGAATGTCATTGTTTTAAAAATGATGTCTTAATGAGTAAATGGAAAAATTTCCATGTTCAGGCGGATGAAAAGTTGGCAGAAGTTCGTCAAGTGGTATTGCCAGTGGGGTATAGAAAGGAGGTGTTGTGAGTAGAATGCGAGCAGCGGTGGCAGTACGAGATCATTTGGGAGTAAGGAAAACTCAAGCTAAAATACAAAAACAGTTTTATTGGAATGTTCTGCATAAAGATGTAGTTCAATTTTGTCGGCCATGTCACACGTATGAGGTCATAGAGAAACCTCAAACAGCGATAAAACAGTACCGTTAATATCCATTCCAGCATTTGAGAGACGTTTTACATGTGTCTGAATTGAATAAGACCACTCCCTAAAACAAAAAAGTGGGAATCAATATATATATAGAGTATAATAAATGTGTCTACTAGGTTTCCAGATGCCATTCCATTACGCAAAGTTACAGCAAAACGATTGTAGAGGAGTTACGTCTTTTTTTCACTCGATATGGAAGACCCACAGAAACACAATCAGATCAACGATCAAATTTACCATCAATTTTATTCAATTGGGTCATGGATAGCTTAGGAATAAAACAGTTTAAATGAACTGCGTACATCCAGACTCACAGAGAGTGTTAGCGCGGTGGCATCAAACATTGAAGACCTTGTTGACCATGTTTATTATCAAGATTATCCAGACGATTGGAATGAATGACTTTCAAATCATTTGTATTCTTTTCAATTAAGGACGCACCTAATGAGTCAACCAAATTCAGTCCATTTGAATTGTTTTTTGGTCATGAGATAAGGGGACCACTTGAACTTATTCAGGAGAAATTGGTGAGTGAGCGTTCTGAAACCACATTATTGGACGATGTGTCAAATTTTAGGGAGAAGTTGAATAGAGTTGGTGAATTGGCTGGACAACATTTTACAGTGGCACAGCGTGTAATAACACAGGAAGCGGACAATAAATCAAAAAATCCTAGTTTCTGGACTGAGCCAGTTTCTAAACGAAGCCCAGGCCATCTTCTGAAATGTAAAAAAAAAGATTCATGAGGGGATTGCCAAATGACTCATGCATTATCTGCCAATCTTGTTGGAATTATTGTTGGGCATCCATTCCCTCATTGCATCTGATGTGAGTACCTCCCTGATCTTGCTATTCGCATGGCATTCAGCCTCGACAATTATCAACATTGACTCCGATCTTCACTCGGGATTCTGAAGACCACAACTCAGTTATCTGAAGCTTTTATGATCTCCTACTCAAACGGTTGTCGAGGCCATGAGTAACAGGTGCCAGAGTATGGCGACTAGGTGATCTTCACAGTTACTTCATTGCAGTGTGAATATATGCTAACTTGGGACACTAATAGATAAACTCAAACACTTGGCTTAAATTGTCTGCTTTTCCTTGTCTTTATTAATATTTCGTTTTTTTAGTTTAAAGTTTATCTATTAGCGTCACAAGTAGGTTTGCATTAATACTGCAATGTAGTTACTATGAAAATCACCTCGTCGCCACACTGCGGCCCCTGTTTAGGTACACTGAGGGAAAATCTAGCGTGGCCAATACACATAACCAGGACGTCATTCGGACTGTGTGAGGGAACCGAAACACCGAGAGGAAACCCACGCAGACACGGGAAGAATGCACAGACTCCATATAGACAGTGACTGAAACCGGGAATCGAACCGGGGTCCCTGGCATTCTGAGACAACCGTGCTAATCACTATGCCACCATGCCGCCCAAAATATACTTTGAATTCCTTGTGTTGTCTTACTGCATTGAGCTTAACTTTTCATTATTCAAGAAGTTAGATTTTGACACACTACCACTTAAACTGAACATTTTACAACAAGGCAACTGAATAGCTTCGTGTAACATCACTACTGCTGCCCACCGCCACCACCACCCCCCCCCCCCCCGCCACCACCACCACCCCCAGCCCCACCCCACATACACACAAACACGCACTCACGCACACACAAACATAAACATTCACATATCAACCTGGTGATGTAATTTCCAAGAGTTTTTGCTGTTGAGTTAGGCTTATTTAATATTTCGTTACCAGAGGATTCTGAGTAATTTTGTATGTAACTAGAGCGTGGGTGCACCAACTATTTGCTTCTGTAACACTTAATCCCAATTTGTAAAATTGCAGCATTACATACTGCATAGCCTTTTGTGCCACCTATGAACACATGCATCAAATTATTGATTGCAATAATTCGTTGCATTATTGCAATGACAACATTATCGACATTTAATGATCCAAACGTCTCCCTTTCGCCTGATGTGCAATGCCAGAAGAACAGTTACTGTCCCTACTCATTTCAATTTAATTTCGATTGGAAACAGAGCAGGACTTTTCTATTCTCTCCCTCATATAAATGTTGCTGAGTCGGTCACGTTTCTCAATTCAACTTCCAAAAGAGGTTTTGTTATTTTTATGCATGCTCGGAAGAATATAAATTGTGAGAGATGCATTCTGATGGCATATTTGATGCTTTGAACAACTTTAGGGAATGATTTCAGAACGTTATCATAGAAAATTGCAATTTATTTACGTCTCTCAAAATTGCAAATTCAATGTTGTTAACTGAACTTGTTTGTTCACTGACTGTAATTAATGTCTGACTCCTGGACAGTGTCACTGGAGGGTTCTCTCATTCATTAATGCACGACTGTAGATAATGTGCAATCCGAGAGTCTGAGTGTTTTGGTGAATCTGGACAGCAGCTCAAAAGTGAGACAAGGGGATGAACGAGTTTATAATATTCACTGCAATCCTGAAGGTAGAAAAGATATACTATCCCATCCTGGCTGTTGTCGGTGTCTCTGGTATGTTCTTACATCCTTCTAATCACAGCTTCAATGTTCGCCTCTGTTTATTTCCATGATGCATTCACTGTCAAAATTTCATCTATTGCTTTAGTGCTGCTGCGTGACAGGCAACGTTTTATGGTTGTGACATGTGATGTTCTCATATTCTGCTTTACATTTTTTGATTTGAACCATGGAAAGCCCTTCGGTCATTGATTTTTCTCGGTGCAAAATGATTAAATTTAGATTAAAAACTTTATGTGCTCCCAAAATATGGGATATGGCTGGATGTTAACCCATATAACAACGCTTATGGATTGTACCTGTTATGAACAATCATGCAGTCCGAAATTTGAGGGAATTAGATAATAGGACATATATTTGGGTATGTTAACCCATCTGGCCAAAATGTACAGAGCGAATGCATACGTTTTTGTATTCTGATGCAGAGCTAGTCATCACACTGCCTTTACACCATCCCTTGCTTCATGTGAGCCATATTGTTGGCTGCGTGGACAAGTAAAAGCGTACATGATCATTCAGGAACATCTATAGGCAACCATATATCTGGAGTTTATTTCTACCCTTTCCGCTTAAAAAAAATAGTATTGTGACTAAAAGCCCGAATTGTACATCAGCAAATTGCCTGTGGCAGATCTCTCCCAGCCACATTTAGCACTATGTAACCGATTATCCTGAAGGTCACTTGATTTGGTATATAATAGTGACATTAGCTGTTCATTAGAATTCACAATATCAGTTCAAAGTTCATCAGCAGTTGCAGTATTGCAAATTCTATCTCACTTACTTGTGCTGCAAAGTTAGTTAAACCTTAGAACATCTATAATATCCCATGTTCGACTTATTTTGGCTGAGTTTCTTTACCAATTCAATTGTCACACAATGCCGCCCCATCAGTGGTTGAAGTCGATCCACATATGCAAATGAATTGTTTTGTCCAGCTATCACATCATATCATGCCAGATGTGTCATGTAAATGTGGCAAGAATAATAATTTGGAAAATGGCAGCCATTGAGAAGTGGGCTCCCTGAATAGCTAAGCATTTCCGAGGTTGAATTTAGTACAGGTAAACTGAAATATTTTGGAATACGTCTGCAGAAAGCAAAAATTGATTTAATTCAAGGTGAGGTGAGAGTTGCAGCCCTTGCCATCAAGGCCGCATTCGACCGAGTGTGGCATCAAGGAGTCCGAGCGAAACTGGAATCAATGGGAATCAGAGGGCAAACTCTCCGCTGGTTGGAGTCAGACATGCTTTATAGGAAGATGGTTGCGTTTGTGGAGGGTCAGTCATTTCAGCTCCAGGACACCTCTGCAGGAGTCGCTCAGGGTAGTGTCCTAGGCACAACAATCTTCTGCTGCCTCATCATTGACCTTCCCTCCGTCATGAGGTCAGACGTGGGGATGTTCCTCGATGATTTCAGCATGTTCAGCACCATTCGGAGCTCCTCAGATACTGAAGCAGTTCATGTTCAAATGTCACAAGATCTGGACAGTATCCAGGCATGGGCTGACAATTGGCAAGTAACATTCGCGCCACACAAGTGCCATGCAATGAGCCAATCACCACCCCGAATTGGAATATATCGCTGTTCCTTCGCAATCACTGGGTCAAAATCTGGAAGTCCCTTCCTAACATGTGGGTCAACCTGCAGAACATGGACAGCAGCGATTCAAGAAGGCGGCTGACCACCACCTTCTGAAGGGCAACTAGGGATGGGTAATAAATGCTGGCCAGCCAGCGCCGTCCATGTCCCACGAATTAATTTTAAAAGTTTGCTTCAAGGCATGCAGTGACAGAGTCACCCGGAGTTTAATGTGCATCGATCCTTGAAAATATGGGGCATATTGGAAGAACAAATAGCACATTATACAGGGTATTCAGCTTCCCAGATAGAGTAATTAATGCAAGAAAGAGTTAGTATGCTGTACCTTGTCAAGCTATCGTCTGCCAGTTTTGGCGCATTCTCTCCTGTTGGAGTCACCAGAATTGAGAAAGGATAAGCGTCATTGAAGTATGTGGAGGAGATTGACTGCAATTGCCTCATTGATTTGTATTTGGCCGCAAGTTAAGAAAAATAGGAAACCAAGCGGTGTGCTTTGTCCATGGGATATTGTGGAGAAAGAGGGGCTCAGTTATCAGGACAACGTATTTAAAATTGCCTGCAAGTTCTTGCCTGGCAGCGATGATTGAAGTAGAAAACACCAATTATGTGAAAAATCAATTTGAATGGGAAATTGAGTGGAGTATATTTGCTGGGCTACGGTGCACAACACAGGAATTAGCTTCAATAGACTGCTCTACCAAAAAATGGAAAAGAATCTATGCTCCCCATTGATGTAATAATGAACTATAATTGTGGAAGGTTTTAACACAGTTCATTGACATTATCTGTTGCTATAGAGAAAATGTGATATTCATTTCTTATGGAGCATATGAAGAAGGACAATAGTACGATAACATATATGTTATGCTGTCTTCTATTTTGGTGAATAACCGAATTACGTTTAGCACAATATTCACCAGGGCTGTCCAGAATATAAGTTTTGTTCAAAGTATTATAAATGTTCACTTGAACTATTGGTTCAGTGCGAACCAACGGCAGCATTGCTTTAGGCAAGGCACTCTTCAAGAAAAAGAGGTACTGATCAGCGATTAGAAATAATCAAAATATTGACATGCCAACAAATTGCATATTAAGATCCTGACCGCAATTGTATATAACTAAAAACAATCCTAGAATTAACACTGATTGTATAAGCGAATAAATGAGAAAGCCTGTTTGGGGAAACATACTAAAAATAATTGCGCTAAATAAACAATTGGATAATTTATAATAACATTTCACGAAGTTTTGCAAAGAATGCATTTGTTTTTTGTAAACAAAGGCGGAAATGTGTGGAATAAAGACCCATTTTCAGATTTGTAGGCCAGATATGTGTAGTCTCGTACAGAGAATTCTATTGCAATAGCGTTGTGGAATATTTTGGAAAGTAGAAACATGCAGGCCACAAATTAGGAACAAAAAAGTGAATCTGTGATTAAAACAAATCAGGAATCCAATTGTTAAATGTATGAGCCGAGATTTTTATTTGCATGAAGAAATGAGGAGGTCATTAAAGAATACATATAATCATACAATCCCTAAAGGGCAGAAGGAGACCAATCGGGCCATCAAGCTTTCACCGATAAAAAATACCACTCAGAATTTATCACCATAACCCCACGTAGCATAAGGAATTAAAGCTACATGTCCGCGTGGACAAGGAGATTTAAAGACGTCTGAAAATATGTACTTCAGACCACAGCGACAGATTCTCATGGTAGTGCACAACAACTTGAGACTTAGATGCGAAAATATTTCTTCACAAATTGTTGTGAACCTTTTTCAGCAATCCTCTGAATGTATAGAAAGATTTTGGCAGGGTGCAAAAGTAACAGGGTTGTTGTAGTGGGAGATTTTAACTTGATTGGGATTCGCTTAATGCTAGGAGCGTGGATGGGGCAGAGTTCTATAAGGAGCATTCAGGAGGGCTTGTTGAAACATAGATCGTCCAACTGAGGATGGAGCCGTACTGGACCTGGCATTGGGGAATGAGGCCGGCCAGTGGTCGACGTCTGAGTAGGGGAGCAGTTCAGGAACAGTGACGACAAATCACTGAGTTTTACGGTACTGATGGATAAAAAGGGGGGTAGACAAAAGGCAGGTAACGACAGGCCGGTTAGCTTAACTTCTGTAGGAGGAAAAATGCTTGAACCTATCATCAAGGAAGAAATAATGAGACGACTGGATATAAATTGTCCCATTGGTAAGACACAGCATGGGTTCATGAAGGGAAGTTCATGTTTGACTAATTTGGTGGAATTCTTTGAGAGCATTACATGTGCAATGGACAATGGGGAACCTGTGGATGTGGTGTATCTGGATTTCCAGAAGGCATTTGACAAGGTGCCGCATCAAAGACTGCTACATAAGATAAATGTGCACGGTGTTGCGGGTAATGTATTAGAATGGATAGAGGATTGGTTAACTAACAGAAAACAAAGAGTGGGGTAAATGGATGTTTCTCTGGTTGGCGATCAGTGACTAGTGGTGTGCCTCAGGGATCAGTGTTGTTTACGATTTACATAGATGATTTGGAGTTGGGGACCAAGTGTACTGTGTCAAAATTCGCATATGTCACTAAGATGGGTGGCAGAGCAAAGTGTGCAGAGAATGCTGAAAGTTTGCAAAGGGATATAGATAGTCTAATTGAGTGGGCGAGTGATCGGCAGATGGAGTACAATGTTGGTAAATGTGAGGTCATCCATTTTAGTAGGACTAACAGACAAATTGTCAATTATTTAAATGGTAAAACATTGCAGCATGTTGCTGTGCAGCGGGATACTGGGTGTCCTTGTGCAGGAATCACAAGGAGTTGGTTTATAGGTGCAGCAGGTAATTAAAAAGGCAAATGGAATTTTGTCCTTCGTTGCTAGAGGGATGGAGTTTAAAAACGGCGAGGTTATATGGCAGCTGCATAAGGTGCTGGTGAGTCCACACCTGGAGTACTGTGTACAGGTTTGGTCTCCTTACTTGAGATAGGATATACTGGCACTGGAGGGGGTGCAGAGGAGATTCGCTAGGTTGATTCCGTAATTGAGAGGGTTGGCTTATGAGGAGGGACTGAGTAGACGGGCTATACTCATTGTAATTTAGAAGAATGAGGGGAGATCTTATAGAAGCATATAGGATTATGAATGGAATAGATAAGATAAAGCAGGGAAGTTGTTTCCACTGGCGGGTGAAACTAGAACAAGGGGGCATGGCCTCAAAATAAAGGGGAGCAGATTGAGGACTGAGTTGAGGAGGAACTTCTTCTCATAAAGCGTTGTGAATCTTTGGAATTCCCTGCCCAGTGAAGCAGTTGCGGCTACTTCATTGAATGTTTTTAAGGCAAGACTAGATACATTTTTGAAGAGTATTGGAATTAAGGGCTATGGTGAGCGGCCGCGTAGTGGATCTGAGTCCACAATAAGATCAGCCATGATGTTATTGAATGGCGGAGCAGGCTCGAGGGGCCAGATGGTCTAGTCCTGCTCCTAGTTTTTATGTTCTTATGTTCTAAAGTTTCGCGTTTCTGTGCGTTTTCCAAATAGCACACACAGTCCAATAGCGAGACCGGCTTGATACTGAGAAATGAAACAGTCTGTGACTAACATAGATACCACCCTAAACCGCTGCTCGTTCAGCTCGGAGCGAGTCTGAGGTGCGACAATCTCCAGGTTATGATAATGAGCGGGAGAGAAATGGGGAATTCCGTAATTCCTCGAATCACTCAGAGAATTCAGATATCATTCTGCCCCTCGGGCCGGTATCGGCTCCGTGGTCGATCTAAATATTCACACGCACATGCACACGCACACACACACACTGCCAGTAAATGCAAACACACACGCACACACAGATGTACCCAGAAACTCAGAGGGAGAGAGAGAGAGAAAGACTCTCTCTTACACACACACGCTGCCCCAGAAATTCAAACAGTGACTAAGATAGACAAACATATATAATTCGTTCTGCTTACAGTTGATCACGATCCAAAACCACTTTTTGTGGTACATTTCACAACAGTTTGAGCTGAATCTGACAATATCGAGCAGAGGGTGGATTGCTGAATCTCTCGCTCTTGCTTCGGCGTGTGTTCACATGTGCGTATATGCATGTTTCGTATTTCTGCGTGTGTCTCGATGTCTCTATGTGCGTATGAGTGTCAGGGTAAGTGCCTGTGTCTCGATGTGTGTGTGTGTGTATGCGTGTGCGTATGTATATGTGCGTGTGTGTGTATGCGTGTGTGTGTGTGTGTGTATGCGTGTGTGTGTGCGTGTGTGTATGTGTGCGTTTGTATGTGTGCGTGTGTGTGTATGCGTGTGCGTGTGTGTGCGCGTGTGTATGCGTGTGCGTGTGTGTGTATGTGTTTGTGTGTGCGTGTGTGAGTGTGAGTGTGTGTGTGAGTTTGTATGTGTGAGTGTGTGTGTGAGTGTGTGTTTGTGTGTGTGTATTTTGTCAGAGTTCTGTCTCTCTGTTTCTGTGTGAATGAATAAATTAAAACGCTGAAACACCTTTTCCTCAAAACTGATTCTCCAGCTTCTGATTAAAATTTTGATCTCCTGGCAGCTACCAACTACTCTACGAGCTGCCAGCAAGTGGTGATAATGGTGCAATGTTGCAAAAAAAATATGGTTTGCAGAAGGGACTCGGATTGCACAGTTAGTTCTTGTATCACCAGACACTGCCTGTGAACTTTGTTCCGCATTTGGCATTGGAGTACCGTCAACAGATCGGGATCATTCCAGTCTGCAATGTACACATTTGGTGCTGTTATAAGCCACTAAACCCATTGTGAAATGCAATGAGCGAACCTTGCTATACTCGCTGTCGTAGGTAAAAAACATACCTCTTAACTCTTCGTAGATCAAAATGCAGTGTTTATTTTCACAATTGTGGGAGAAGCCAGGTTCCTAACAATGGACCCCCAGGGTTTCTCCTCGAACACAAGTAAGAACTGAGTTTTATACATCCCGGTTCCCGCCCCTTTTACATCAGAAGATTCCAGCATGTCTGTCACTGTTCGTCATTCATTGTGGGATCCTTGCTGAATCGACAATTTCTTCTTTTGGTAGTTTGTACAATCGCGGCTATCTCCAAGGCCGCGATTGTTTCTGTTCCATCCCTCTGCATTACGCACAGCCTTGAAACAACATCACAGGTTTTGCACAAACAGGTTAATTAAACCAGAAGAGCCTATTATAGCAATTTATATCAGTTTAAAATAGCATTGATGCATAGCATATAAAGAATATATATATATATATATATATATAAATCTATTGTTATACGAAGAAAGAAGGCATACATGTCAACTTTACCATATTAAACAAAGGTACATGAAAATGGAGACTGTTTAGCTTATTTCGATCTGGATAAGCGCATTCCTGAATAACAAGTGGAGACAGCGAGAATAGCTGTTCCCCTTATCGAGTCTGAATGCCCAAAACAATGAATTCTAACAAGAACAATGGATTCTACCGTGTTTCTAACAAAATCACAGAGTTCGGATCTTAATGCTTAAGTGTGACAAAGTTTTTTAACCCATTCCCGCCTTCATTTTCCCCCTTTTGATCGGGCTCCAGGTCCAAACATGGCACCTATGACCAACTCAGAACCACATGTTATCGGGGAATGGGCCTAGCTCCTTAGTCGGGTCGGGAGGTCTGCCCACTCCGCCTGTACACTTGCGCACAGCATAATCCACGCTGTTACTGTTTAGCAACAGGCGTTCAATAATGCCCTACAAACACAGCAAATAATTACAATTACAATTAATACAATCAATCCATGCATCAGGTATGAACCCCACGACCCGAACCATTGCCCCAGCCAGCCCGGAGGGTGATAGTTGTGAGATTGGTTCCCCTCATCCTGTATTGTTTTCGCCACGTGCTTAGTATGATCTGCCAAGCGAGTTATATTCTCCGAAGCATCGGGAATATACCAACAGCATTCCGACCCAACTATGGCACATGTTCCACCTTGGGAGGCTAGCACATAATCGAGTGCTAATCCGTTCTGTAACGCCACAGTCCGAATAGCTACGACATCTGCTGGCATTTCAGAGATGGCCGTGCTTACCTCCTCGAATCCATCCTTAGCCTTAGTTGCAATTTTCTCTAGCGTTGAGGCCATCCGTATAAGTTCCTGGGCTGCCCTTGCCATCCCAAAAAGTGGGTAGGCTATCATAAAGAACCGTTCTGTCTCACTAATGGCTCGCTTAGCCCTAAGCAGGTGTATCTCGGGGTTGTCCCGTAATCAGTGTAATGGTGAATATAAGGTACCACATATGCCAAATAACACGATCCTGTTCAATTCCAGGGAAGCCACGGATAGGCATTGTTTCCACAGACAAAATAGGTACCATTATATGCAGTCGTCGCGCTTATATAAACGGAGGAGAGGCTAACCGGGACGGTGGCTATGGGGCACTGAATTGTGACCTGTACCATGGCATGAGCGTCATCAGTGATATCAATCTGCTGTATACAGTGGCTACGGCCAACAGGCACGGTTCCATTTCTTGTCAGGCAGATAGCTCCCCTTTGTTGATTTTTCACAATGAAGTAGGGTGGGGAATCTGATCTGTCATAGTTGAGATGGTAATGTTTCTTAAAGGTCGATAAAGTGCACCCTCCGCCCCCTAGCCTTTAACACAACATCATTGTTGCTAATATTAAACGTACCCTGCATTGTGGTACCCAATGGGGTTTTGAATGTCAGTTGCCTTGTCCCTTTCTGGGTTCCATTCTGACTTAAAACCCATTCTATTGTTAGAATAGCTGAAAAAGCGATAGGGAATAAAGGAATTCCTCCCTTTCCTCCGTGCGTGGGAATGTGTGAGCAGACCCAGCACTTGCTCAGATTCGATTGCGATGCATACAGATAAGCAATATACACAAAGGTTTTCATACAATAGACAGAGTCATCGTTACAGAGATGATCACTGTGCTTCATCGCTAAATCCTCATAATGCCAGTTATCCTTTCTCGCTATGGTTAACAGGGCCAGGGTCGTGCGAAGCAGCATGAAAAGCATCTTATCGCTTACTAATAACCCGCGCGACCGTTATACAATGGCCCAAAGGCTATACCGCCCGCGCGCAAAACCACGAACCCATTCAGCTTGCTTGGCGGTCAGTTGTTGTTTATATCCCTGCAATGGGAGCATATCACATAATTTCCCAATTAGTTTCAACTGAATTTAATGCTTTAATTCATATACATTTCCCTCTTATGTCTATACAGGCACAGGTATCTTCACTAATTATAACTTTATACTGCCCATCCCATTTTAGTACAAACCCTGATTTCTCAAGTAGTGTTTTCACTAGGACGTCCCGCTGTTGGGACGTCAGGGAACATTTCCAGCTCTCTCTGCGTCTCTTATCTCCTAATTGTCTTTTACCAATTTACGCATCATTTTTAGTTGGGTGCTTAGTTCCAAAACATATCTCCTGATTTTATCTTTTAGTGGACCTACATTGGTCCCACCTGTTATGATGCTTTCTGGTAATTGCATCACCCGCCCTGTCATTAGCTCATAAGGGGTTAATCAGTTGTTCAGTTTGTCGCAACCCTTAATCTCATTAGTATGGTTGGCAATACATTTGGCCACACAAGCCAGTGCATTATACATTTAACTACATAACCCCTTGCATAGAAAGCTTCGTGTAAATCAAATAACAGTATGCACATCCATTCATTTGGACATAATCCCTTATTAAAAGACATCGCTTTTCTTATTTAAATCACATACCATACAGCTCCGATCTTTGTATGATGTATTCTTATATTATATCTAATTTGATCATTTGTTTGAGCAGGAATGATTCTCCTATCGACAGATTGTCTCATAAGGTAAACAATAGTGTTTCGTGGTCACAGATGCCAATAGTTTATGTTGCCAGACACAGCTCTTTCAAAACACAGATAACCGAATGAGCCGTTATATGTTGTGTGCAGCCGAATGCTGCAAGATTTCTGAGTCTGGCTCCACAGCCAATCTCCAACTCTTTCTCTCCCTCCTCTCTCAAGTAATTCGGTTTCACTTCCTGTCATGTTAATATTAAATATGCAATTTATTACAAATTATGGCAAAGAATGATTGCATGTTTGGAATAACTAGCCTTTTTTCCCCACAGAATTATGTTGTTATCAATACACAATATATATTATAAAATTGGTTAAGGCTCTTCAGGATTTGATTTTCTCGGGTATATCCAAACCCTCTTAATTTAATTTTTAAATTAATCTGTTTCCATTTTTAAACTGAGCTCCAGATCAGAATTCCTGCATTTTTAGAATAATAACAAGCACCATACTTATAACAATAGTTACTTGATTAGAAATGTTTTGGTTTGTTTCCTAGCTGGCTAGGTTTCAAGCTTTGCAGTGTTGTTATATTTGGAGAACCTTGAACAATAGATGAACAACACATGCAATTGCAACGGCAGTATATAATTTTAACTAGTTATACTATCAGAACTATCATCAATGTAAGATGATTTAAATGATGCAATTTGTTGCATGTTATCGGAACATCACACAAGTCTTGAAATTCATATTGGTAACTGACTGGCAACACAAGATCCAACAATTCATGGTGTTCAATGGTTGGCATCAAATGCAGATTGAAAATACTCAAGGACAACATCATTATTTGTATTAACAACAGAGGTTTTAACTGATTAATCTCCTGCTGTAACTTGGGATAATCAGAACTACGATTCACTTCACTAATTTGATACACTTTAAACTGACTCAGAGACAGTATATTCACCTTATTCATTTGTTCCTGCTTTTCTTTGTTTTCACAAAATTGCTTCGTATATTTTTTAACTTCTCAACTGCACCCTTATTTCAACTTCAAGACAAGGGACGAGCACATGGTCCTTCCAAGGTTTAACTCCTTTCTCAACATTAAAACAGTGAAGTGAATAACAACGAAACATTCACACAACCACTTTGTTAAACACACAGATACACATGGAAGCATCCAACATTTACTCAGACTTAGCATCTTAAACTGGGATGAAAGTAAAACACTTGAGAATACAGAGCATTGATTAACAGTCGCTTTTATTCTGCTGTCTTTCAACCTGTAATTGAACTCGAAATAGAAGTAAATTCAAGAAATCTTATCACTTTCATCTCTAACAGTTTGTAACAAACAATTCCCCAGCATTTTCTTTTTTTTAAAACCTTACAGTGCAGAAGGAGTCCATTCGGCCCATCGAGTCTGCACCGACCACAATCCCACCCCACATATTTACCCGCTAATCCCTCTAACCTACGCATCCCAGGACTCTAAGGGGCAATTTTTAACCTGGCCAATCAACCTAACCCGCACATCTTTGGACTTATCTCATTTATTCCACTGAATTATTTCCTTCATCTCTAATTATATTGATTCGTCAATTTGGTATTATAGGCAGGCACTCCCTTTTAGTCCATCTGGCATTCAATACACATTCCAACCTTCCCATATTCCAAGTGTACTTTGTGTTCAAACTACTCCTCCAGTTTCCTGGTTGATTCACTTAATTCACATATCCAAATGTAACACATTTTAATTAGAATGCATTATGGCAGTAAAATAATTCCCATCATTAAACACGCACTCCCATTCTACCTTATGTAACTCCCTTCTCTGTTAGATTTTGACTTTAAGTCTTGAAACTACTGCAAATCTTATAACACGAAGGTCCATCCTGTCAAGCCAGGATGGATTAATTCTCTGCTTGTTTCAGCAGAGAGGCGGAGGAGTAAGTTCACTCAGATGAACATGAACAAGTGATTAATCATCACTTCAAATACGCAGGAATAATTCTCTCCATTTATCTTTTCATTGTCAGTTCTATCAAAAATACATTTTCAAATTTAACAAAAGCCAGATCCAAATAATCCATTTATTTTATCACTTTTAAATATCCCTACTAAATTAAGACATTTACACTTTCTTACAGACTCTCCGGCTTAAGCTCAAAATGCGCAGAATTAATTATTTATACATTTCTGCCTTTGTAACCAACACAGGCTGATACAAGATCGAATCTACTGTGTGCTTAAATGGTTAACTCTCCTTACGACTCTTCAGAAGTACTGTAATGCTATTTTTCCCACATTACCCAAATCTCTGTCCGATGCACTGTCGTAAAATTTCAAGTGGGGAAAGTAATTTATCAAACTCGCATTCAGACGAACAATTCACATTGATCTGCTATACCGTATTCCGCCACATGAGGCTCTCGATCGCACACTTTCACCTCTCTCTTATTACCTTTATCGAGAGAGAGCGAGAAATTTACAGCCTGCTGGTGTTTAAGCCTTTACCCCCATTTAGTCTTATCACGCTTCAAACTAACCAAGTTAGCCTGATTTGAATCCCTTCTGTCTTTGCAGCGGCACTGGCGCTGGTGTCTTTCTTATTCATCGGCGCAATGACGGCTACCTTAGATGTCTGGTGATTATCTACACTGGGTCAATTCCACCACTGCTGTTCATCCGTATCGGTATTTTGGAACAACATTGGCAGGCCAGATACCTCTTTATCTTTCCTTTGATTCTCACATACACTGATCCCTCTTCTGTGTGCATTCTTCCCCCTCTTAATTGTTTTGTTGTGGTAATTCTGCTCCAATAAGTGGGAGCATTCCCTGTGCTCTCTGAATTTCCCCTCTGAATCTCTGTTTTACACTGGGTAAAGGGTTTATGATTTGCTTTTGGCCGTGCACTAGTTCCCCTCCGGGTTACTGGCGCTGAGTTGTATTCTAGCACTTTCCACTCCTCTGGAGGAGCGGTTGGTCCCTGTGGTGTGGACTCATTGGGAGGTAGAGGAACAGTTTCCCCTCCCCATTGTTTTTCTTCTAAGACTTGGTTTCGTTTCTCCAATTCTCTTATTCTGAATTCTAACTCTCTAATCTTTTCTTCACCTTGCTCAATTAGTCCACCTAACTGATGTATTAACAATACTCCTATCTTCTTTGTCTTGCTTCTCTTTTCTTTATCTATCCACGTTTTCTGCTGCTCTCAGGTCTGAGACGTATCCCAGCCATCCTTTTGCATCCTCTTTATTAATGCTTTTTTCTTTGTCATGTACACTTTAATGAAAGAACCTGCAGATTCCCTCATTATTTTACTACCCTCCTTTGGAGCCCTACAGTGCCTGACAAAGTGACCCAGTTTCCCACAATTATGGCACGCACCCTTTGGTTTTGCTCCTCCACTGTTTGCACTAACATTTTCCTGTTTTATTTGTAGGTATGGTTTCTCATCTGTTCCATCTCTAATTCCAGATGCCCATTTTATTGATTCATAATAAGTCTGGGTATTGAGAACTCACATTTTAAGGATTTTCTGGTGAGCTGGTGACAGCCCGTCTTTAAATGCTTCTAAAAATGCTCTATCTGTTCGGGCAGTTTCGGGTATTCCCCAACATTTTTGGTATACTCTAAAGAGTCGCTACCCAAATTCGGAGGCTCTTTCACTCCTTTGTTGTTTAATATTGGTAATTCTGGACCAATTGGTTGGCCCCGCTCCGTCACTCATTAGTCTCCACTTATCCTGCGGGCAAGTGGCCCATACCAACTGGCACATATCCCGCAAATATAAATGGAGCCTTCCCAGGGATGCCAAAACTTGTTGTGTTACTTCTGGGGTAAAGGGTTTATATCGGGTGGGACTCTGTAATGTCCCAACCTGAGTTATGGGAGCTAGATCATGGACCTCTTCCTCATCGGAGTCTCCCACTGGTGCTGTGGCACCAGGGTCCTCTAAATGTTGGTTGCGCTAGTCTAATTCTCTTTTAACTTTTGCATCAGCCCATTTCTTATCTAGAACTGAGACCTGTTGAATTGATCCAGCCAATTGGTGAACTAAGAGAACTCCAATTTTCTTAGTTCTGTCTTTTTTTCCTTTTCCAACTATTTTCGTTCTTGGTATAGTGGGCAGTCTAAATCCCATCCCCCTTTTATCATCTGTTGAATGAGTTTGTCCCTCGTAATCATATATTCGATTATTAGGGACCCAGGGGGTCCCCACTGTCCTTGTCCCGCCATAACACTGATAAGTTTATACTCACCACCTGGAGTGATCTATTCTCCTTTCTTGCTCTCCCCCTCCTAGGTCGCTCTTATCGGAGTCCGGTGATACCTGTAAGTGGTGATCAGATCCCTCCGTACCACTGCTTATACTATATATTTGTTTAACCCAGCTTTTCCTCAGAAGGCTTTTCCTTCAAATTCCGGCGAGCACTCAGATAATCTCCATCTCACTCACGTCTGGACATCACACACTCTTATCACAGATGATCACCTACTGCAGTTTGATCCACTCGATTAAAAGTTCGGTAAACTATTCCGGTGTCCCGGTCGTGGCCATTCGACTGGACCCGTAAACAGTCCCGGGTTTTGGCACCAATTGTAGTAGGTGATAATACCTCGAAGACTAATCGTAGGTCAAAATACAGTGTTTATTTTCACAATTGTGGGAGACGGCAGGTTCCTAACAGCGGACCCCCAGCCGTTCTCCTCGAACACAAGTCAGAACAGAGTTTTATACATCCCGGTTCCTTCCGCTTATTCCATTTGCAATTCTCCAGGATGTCTGTCACTGTTCGTCATTCATTGTGGGATTCTTGCTGCATCGACGGTTTCTTCCTTTGTGTAGTTTGTGCAATCGTGGCAATCTCCAAGGCCGCGATTGTTTCTGTTCTATCCCTCTACGTTACACAGCCTTGAAACAACATCACAGGTTTTGCACAAACAGGTTAACTAAAACACAAGAGCCTATTATAGCAATTTATATCAGTTTAAATTAGTATAGATGCATAGCAGATAATGAATATTATAAATCTATTGTTATACGAAGACAGAAGGCATACATGTCAGCTTCACCGTATTAAACAAAGGTACATGAAAATGGAGACTGATTAGCTTATTTCGAGCTGGGTTAACCACATTCCTGAATACGATAAGCTGGAGACAACAGGGATAGCTGTTCCTCTTATCTGGTCTGGATGCAGGAAAACAATGAATTCTAACAAACACAATGAATCCTTCAGTACTTCTCACGAATCTCTTCAGGATTACAGAGGTGAGTCTAAATGCTTAAGCGTTACAAGATGCATTAACCCATTCCCGACTTCACCAAGTACAACTAGATACACGATTAGCATGTCCTACAGATGGTCTCCAGTTAGCGAATTGCCATATTTCTGTTTAAAGTCTCAGCTCTAAACAGAAATATCGGAAATACATATCTTTAATACTTTGTGATTGTGATTGCCTGCTGGTTGAGCTCAGGGGACATCTGTGGAGGACCCAGCAGTTAGGAGACCCCCCCCACCACAACTCCATTCCCGATCCCCACCCTCGATCCCCAGCTGGGACATTGCTCACATTCAGAAAGTTATGATTCAGCTCATAGAATTGTGGCTGGATGTCAAGCACGAGTGATGAGTGTATTGAATAAAGGGCATTGACTTGAAAAGAGAGGTAACAGCTTCAGAGAGTGGAAACAACTAATTGATGAAAATCATACTCGGGATGAAGCAGATCGTTTGCATGGATAGCGTCGAGACAGGTCAAAGAGAGATTGGGAGAAGTTTTCAATTGAATGTTCCAAACAATGAACAGCTTTACCCTTCACTGCAGGGACACAATTACTATTGCTGGAAGGATTCAGAAGCTTTTTATCCAATTTTACAGAAGACTTCAATCGGAAATGAATCGGTACTGAAGGAAAGGATGTAGGCCTATAGCGAAAAATTAGCATCGTGGGACTGGCTGAATTGTTCTTACAAAATGCTAGCGTAAAGTGTTGACCACCGCCAGCGTTATAAACTTTATATGCATCTGTTGACCTATTTCTCCATAGTAAAATATTATAATTGCTGTCAGGATGTCCTGGGTCCTTACCTTGTGGAGCACCCGGAATGTCCTGGTCCTGATTTATTGGATTCAGAGGCCGCAGAGTAGGAAACAATCAATTCTCGTTTTGAATCATCTTTGCTTTCAATCACTCGGTTTTTACTGTATCTTGTCATCAATCTATTTGAGTAAAGGTAATGAATTCGTATCGTGGCGCTATTCATCTCATATTAACCCGACTCTGCAGCTGAGAATTTGCGCAATTCCCTTCGCAGGATAATTTCCCACTGACAGCAGAGCAATGATTAGTTTCCCCTGGAGATAGTCTCCAGTTAGTTATTTGTGATATTTCTGTTTCGAATGTTAGCTCTAAACAGGAATATTGGAAGAAAATTACTTCAATATTTGAGATGGCGATTGTCTGCTTTCCATCTTGTAATAACTGTCAGTAAAGCTCCATGTGAGGTGTATACAAGGCTTGTGCTCCACCATCCCTTCTGCTCGTTGCGCTTTGGGACATCTGTGGAAGACCCGCAGGTAAGAAAACGTCCTCCCACCCCGAAATCCAGATCGGAAATTAATTGCTCACGTTCATAATATTATAATGGAACATTAAAAAAATGTTTGGGTTCAATCCAATCGTGAGAATAAAGGGCATTAACTTGAGAAAAGAGATAACAGCTTTTGTTTGGGTGAACAAATGATTGATGGAAATCATATTCGGATCGAAGGAGATCAGTTGCCTGGATAGAATCGGGCAGTTCGAAGAGAGGTTGAGAGAAATTTTCAAGTGATGTTCAAAATAATGGACAGCTTAAACATTAATTATAGAACAACGGTTATAATTGCCAGAAGGATTCAGAACCGTTTTATCCAATTTCACAGAGAACGTCAACCGGTAACAAATAGGTATTGAAGCAAAGAATGCAGGATTACAGGGGAAAGTCAGGATTGTCACAAAATCATAGGATCATAGAATCCCTACAGTGCAGAAGGAGGCTATTCAGCCATTCAATCTGCACCAACAACAATGTCACTTCGGCAATATACCCGTGAACCACATATTTATCCCGCTAATCCCTCTAACCTACACATCCCAGGATAACTAAGGGGAAATTTAGCATGGCCAATGCACCTAACCTGCACATCTTTGGAATGGTTACATTGTTCTGACAGCAATTTAGTGCAGACACCTGACTGACAGCCGCGTTATAAACTTCCAGTGCATCTGTTGAATTGCACCAAAAGTCGATATGACCCAGTTTCTCTCTGTGAAAATATTATAATAGTGGTCAATATATTCGGGGTTCCAACCGTGAACAGCCGTTTCCCTGCCTGATTCCTAACAAATAGTTATAGGAGGTTAAACTGTTTACTGATCACGCCCTGGGTAAAAATCAGTTAAAGGGTACAGTCATAAGCACAAACTTCACCCTGATCCGTAGAATCCATCACCACACCGCCACTTATTAAGAGCAGGGTCTGACTTAAATCGTGTCATATTACGAAGTTGTTTAAATAAATCACTGATCAGTTTGGACAAAGTGATTTATTCTGTGTGTCTGATAACAACGGCTACCTTCCCGAGACTCTTTCAGTCTCACTGAGAAACTGTCTGCCGTCTCATGCTGAAACCTCTTAGTTTTCAATCACTAGATTTTTCACTCAATCTTGTCACGATTCCATCTGACTAAATGTCACATATTGTCATCATGGTTAATCTCGGTATTCGGGCTTCTGGCACATTAATTAGATTCTACAGCCTTAAATTTGTGCAACTTCCTTCAAAGCTTAATTTCCCAGTGACAATAGAGGAATGATTGGTATGTTCTGGAGGGAATGCTCTTTAGTTATTTGCGAAATTTCTGTTTGAAGTCTTAGCTCTGAAGAGGAATATTGGAGGTAAATATATACACTATTTTATTATGATTGTCCGCTGCTGCTTGTACTTACGGGACATTTTTGAGGACTCCGTATTTAAGGGCACCCATTCCCTAGCACAAGCTCGGATATTAATTGCTTACACTCAGAAATATAAGATGCAACTTCATAAAATATTGGTTCAGTTTTAAGCAAGACCAGGAAGTGTGCTGAATAAATGACATTCACTTGTGAAAAGAGTTAACAACTTGAGGGATGATGAAAAAATGATTGATGACACTCAAACTTGGGATGAAGCAGCTCAGTTGCATGGATGTGAAGAAGACAGATTGAGAGTTTTCAAGTGATGTTCAAAGCAATGAACAGTTTAAAGATTATCTACAGAGAAACTCTTGCCATTGCTGAAAGGATTCCGAAGCAGTTTATCCACTCTCACAGAGGATGTCACAGGGAAACGTCTGAGGACTCAAGGTTCTTGATTCAAACGTGTATAGAAGGATTAGGAGGATTTCATTGAAACTTATGGAATAGTGAAAGGCCTGGATAATGTGCACGTGGCAAAGGAGTTCCCATTATTAGAAGAGATTAGGATCGGAGGGCACAACCTCAGAGTAAAGGGACGACCTTCAGGACGGAGATGAGAATGAATTTCTTTAGCCACCGGGTGGTGAATCTATGGAATTCATTGCCACAGAAGGTTGCGGAGGACAGCGTTATTGCGTGCATTTTAGGCGGAGATTGAAAGGGTCAATAGTCACACAAATCGAAAAATCACACGGGCGGAAAAGCAACGGTCTTCACAGTCAAAAACCAAGGCCATTAATCTGGCAACGTACATTATTCAGACATCTGCAACTGGAAAATGGGAGTCATCCACAGATACAAGCTGTACGATGTAGTTTCCATGCTGATTGGCGATTATAATGAAGCAAGCGTAAAGTGATTGTGATTGGTTTATGCTAACTACTTGTAATCGGTGTTGAAAACTTTAATTGCTTTTATCTCCTGGAATACACCAATGAGGCTAGCTACAGGGATGTGACTTGTAGCTTCCCAGCGTCCTTGCCAGGGCTTGCTTGAAAACACCTGTTTAAAAGAACTACGTCATTTGTCTTGTTACTCAGAGGGTAAAGTTGCCATTAATTAAAAGGCTGACATCAAAACCCATAAAAATGTGGCGACGAGGATGGGATTTTGCTCAGACTGCCTGGGGTTAGAGATGAATATGAATCATCTGATTGACACTCTGAGCTGAGCTGTCGTAAAAGCAGCAATAATAGCCGATTTAACAAGAGAAATCCGAGTCCAGAGGAAATCAGACAAAGGGAGGTTTTGAGGGTAGAGCCCACAGTGATAAACTGCGATCGTGCAGAGGGTTCCAACGACAACGGGCCAAGGTGAAACCTGAAAAGGGGTCGCCAAAAAGCTTGTAAGCTGAAAAGTCGGTAAGCCAAAAAGACAGTAAAGAAAAAGGCGACAAACCGAAAGGTGGATCGTGAGGAATGGGTAGAATTGCTCTTTAAAAAATGATTAAGCTGCACTGCAGTTATAAGATGTGTAAAAGTTAAAATGCAGCCAATTAATATCTGTCCAAACGCAATTCGACTGTCTTGAAAAAAAGGAATTTTGTGTTGTAGATTTAAATTACAGATATAGAAGTCAATCAGGCACTGGAAATTACAGCTTGTGTTGTTCTGTCACTTTCAGCTGGAAATTGAAAGATTTTCGATTAAAATGTATGAGCTGAGGGTATCTCCACATTGCGTGCTAATTTCTGTTTGGGGTCTGTAGGAAAGTTAACTTTTTCAACAGACAGTTGATTTGATTTTAAACCGCTGTGATAC